>NC_133650.1:97601452-97901452 GCF_009905375.1 Apium graveolens | reverse complement strand
GTACTTCTTCGAGAGCCAAGCGTGTCTCATCGGGCCTGAGACACCTTAAGTAAGGAACCACAAAAGATCTTTTGTACAAAATCCCATCTATCAAAGAGTATCTTAGTGCTCGAACAGCCAACTTCCGTGCTTCAGTAGCATCGTTTGGCAACCATCCAGTTTGAATATGAGTCTTAATGGGATCTATCCATGACGTCCCTAGACCTATAGGAGCTACAAGCTTAACATCAATGCTCCGTGTCTTCAGAACGCGGAAGTACACACTTCCTGAACTTTCCTCTATCTCAGATGAAGCAAACTTTGATAATACGTATGCCTTAGCATTTTCCTCCCTTGGAATGTGCTCAACATGGCATTTATCGAATTGGGTCATTAAAGCCCTTACTAGGCGAACATATTTAGCCATTGTATCATCCCTTGCCTCAAACTCTCCCTTCACCTGGGATATGACCAGCTTCGAGTCTCCACAGACTTTTAAGTTCTTGACTCTAAACGTCCCTGCTAAGCCAAGACCAGCTATCAGAGCTTCATATTCTACCTCATTATTTGTGGTTGGGAAGTCTAACTTCATGGCATACTCAATTAAGAACCCATCAGGGCTTTGTAAAACCAAACCTGCTCCACTTGAATTTGTTTTTGATGCTCCATCAAAATAGAGAACCCAATATTTTTTCTCCTTATCAACCTTTTTTTTATCAACTTCTTTGTCTTGAGGTATGGTATCTTCCTGCCCCCCGACTTCTTGGTTGGGTATGGTACATTCCACCACGAAGTCAGCCAATGCCTGGGCTTTTATCGCCGTTGGTGGCTTATACTTGATGTCGAATTCTCCCAACTCTATTTCCCACTTAATCAGCCTCCCACTAGCCTTGGGACTATGAATGATATTTCTCAGGCGCTGATTTGTTAGCACCTCAATTTGATGAGCCTGAAAGTAAGGACATAACTTTCTTGAAGCCATCACCAAATCTAAAGCAAACTTCTCAATAGTTGAATAATTCAACTCAGCTCCATGCAGAATTTTGCTGACATAGTATACGGCCAAGTACAAGTACAAAACTTCATTCAAAGCTGGTTTGGCCAACAACGGGGCCTGGGCCATATATTTCTTTAATTCCTCGAATGCTTTCTGGCTTTCCTCACTCCAAACAAAATCCTTAACCTTCTTTAAGGACTTGAAGAACGACAAACACATGTCCCCAGAATTTGAGATGAATTGTCCCAATACAGCAACCCTCCCAGTGAGCTTTTGAACATCTTTGATAGTTTTTGGGGGCTCCATGTCCTGGATTGCTTTTATTTTATCGGGATTGGCCTCGATTCCTCTCTTGGAGACCATCAATCCCAAAAAATTTCCAGATCCTACTCCGAAAGCACACTCTGTAGGATTTAACATCATCTTGTGGTACCTCAGGACCTCAAAAGCTTCCCTCAAATGAGTTATATGGTCAGTCTTCACTAGACTCTTGACTAACATGTCATCAACATAAACTTCCATGGTCTTGCCGATAAGATCCTTAAAAATTTTATTTACCAACCTTTGATAGGTGGCTCCTGCATTCTTGAGACCAAATGCCATAACAAGATAACAATAAACACCAAAGTCAGTGATGAATGATACCTTTGGGATGTCGTTCTTGTGCATCTTGATCTGATTGTATCCACTAAATCCATCCATGAAGCTCATCATCTCATGTCCAGCAGTGGCATCTGTCAAAGTATCTATCCTTGGCAACGGGAAACAGTCCTTAGGGCATGCGTCATTCAGATCAGTGAAGTCCACACACATCCTCCATTTTTCATTGGTCTTCTTCACCATTACAGGGTTTGCTAACCATTCTGGAAATTGTATTTCCTCGATGAAACCAGCCTCCAAGAGCTTCTCTACTTCCTGTTTTATAGCTTCTTGCCTCTCTGGAGCAAAACTTCTTTTCTTTTGCTTCACTGTCTTCCGATTTGGATCCACATTCAGCTTGTAAGTAATCAGTTCCGGGTCTATGCATGGCATATCAGCTGCTGACCATGCAAACGCATCACAATTTTCTTGCAAAAATTTAACCAACTTCCCTCTAAGGGGCTCCTCTAGTGTGGCTCCAACGAAAGTCACCTTCTCAGGATCCTCGGGAGCTAAAGGAATCGAGACCAAGTCTTCTGTTGGCTTCCCTCTTTTCTCATCATTCTCTCGAATATCCAGATCTTCAATAGGCAGAACCTGCCCCCCGACTCCATCTGCCCTCAGTGAGGCCACATAACAACTTCTAGCCAATTTTTGATCTCCTCTTTCTTCTCCGATCCCGTTCCGGGTGGGAAACTTCATTATTGAATGGTAGGAAGAAGGGACTGCTTTAAAGACATGTATCCCTGTTCTTCCTATTATTGCTTTGTAAGTCGAACTAGCCTTCACCACAAGAAAGTCCAACATCTGTGTTGCTTGCCTTGGTTCCCGACCTATGGTTGTTGGCAACTTAATTATCCCTTCTACGGGGCACTCTACTCCAGCAAATCCATATATCAGCATATCGGTCGGGGTTAATTGAGAATCATTATAACCCATTCTTAAAAAGGTGTCATGGAGCAAGATATCCACTGAAGCACCATTATCTACGAGGACCCTCTTCACCGGGCTGTTTCCTATTATCGGTGTTATGACCAGCGGGTCGCCATGAGGAAATTTCACACCTTCTAGGTCAGAATCATCAAAAGCCATTGTTACTCCTGTCTTGGCCCTCTTCGGGGCTTCTCCAACAATATGCATAACCTCTCTAGTATATGCTTTCCTGGAGTTCCTGGATAATCCAGCAGTAGTTGGTCCTCCGAAAATCGTATTTATCACAGGCCCTCAAGGTCGTGGCCCTCCAAAAATTGTATTTATAACCGGTCCTCTAGGCTGGGGATTCTTCCCCTGATCATCTTGGTCCCTCCTACGATCCTCAAAGTTCTTTCTCCCATTGTTATTCCTATCCCCTCCATCTCCAGTGTATTTGTTCAATCTTCCTTTTCGAATGAGAAACTCAATTTCATATTTCAGTTGCCTACACTCATCGGTGTGATGACCAACATATTTGTGAAATCTGCAATACTTGCTCTTATCTAGCTTGGAAGGATCAGCCTTCAAGGGCTTAGGCCAACGAATATCTCAATCTTTCTCGATTTCCATCAAGATCTGGCTTCTAGGAGCATTCAGCTTGGCGTATTCAGTGAACTTTTGCCCAGGCCCTCCCTTCTTGGGGGTTGAATCAGGGTTTTGCTCAGTTCTAGGATACCTGTCCTTAGCGATATATTCCAGGTCAGTTTTCCGCTTCTTGCCTCCAGCGGGCTCATTACTCACTACGGTCTTCCTCATGCTCTCTTCCACCTTGATGTACTTCCCGGCCCTATCTTGGAGCTGCACTATGCCTTCAGGGGGGCGTTTGGCCAAGGACATCTTGAAGAATTCATCCCTAATTCCCTGTTGCAGTGCTATCATGGCTACGTTGTCATCAAGGTCCGGTACTTTTAAAGCCTCCTTTGTGAAACAATTCAGGTATTCTCTCAAAGATTCCTTCGCTCCCTGTACAATGCTCATGAGGGATGCTGAACTTTTCTCATGCACTCTCACGCTGATGAACAGTTTAACAAAAGCCTGACTTAATTCTCTGAAGGACCCGATAGAGTTTTGGGGGGAAAACGACTATACCATCTTTGAGCCATACCCGACAGGGTTTGAGGAAAGGCCCGACACTTAATAGCGTTATTCACGGACTACAATAACAGTGCATTAGAGAATGTCCTGACATGATTAGCGGGATCTCCCGTGCCATCATAAGCTTTGATAGTGGGCATCTTGAACTTTCTTGAGATATGGGCATTCATTATTTCTTCAGTGAATGGCGGAGTAGGATCATCAGGATCTCCAAGGGGAAGAAGATTGCTTGGATCAGCTCTTGGGACAACAACCCTACTCTGTATTGGACCATCCAGGTCTATGATAGGGGGATGATTCCTCCCCCTTGGGGGTAGTGGGGGTCTGGTATTCTGGTGTGCCTCCAAGTCGCGCTTCAGCCTTTGAATCTCAGCCTCATGAGCCCTGATCATTTCCTGCACTTCTTGGGAATTCGTCCCTTGGGTGCTCTTAGGACGCTGGCTACCCTCAGACATTGGTTCTTTTCCAGCGCGCCTCCTTCTTGGGGCCACTTTATCGTCCGAAGATTCGGAGTCTCTCTCAGTGTAAGGGCCAGAGAATTCTTGATCCTCTGGTATAGGAGCCAAACCACATATATAGGGGGCGATCGCCCTCGTTCTTCACTCCGCCCAGCATGTCCACTTCCTCCAACCTCGGGGTAAAGGGGCATCCCATATGGGGGATTAGTAGTCACAACAGTTGAATACTCATACCCAATGGGACGAGAATTCACAGGTGCATGTAGTTGTTGAACTTGGGGATTCGTACCTTGAATAACCGAGGGAATCGTCCCTTGTGGCTGAGGTTTAGTTACCCCTATCTGGGCTTCTCCTTGGATGGCTGCATAAGTTGAATGAGGAGGTATCTCCACGGTTGACGAAATCACTTGGGTTATCCCCGATGGTGTTCCTTCCTCAAGAGCTCTAATTGTTCTCCGTGTTCTCGCCATGGTTGTTGTTCGATCCCCACAGTCAGCGCCAAATGTTATGGATTAAAAATTAAGGTATATGATTGCTATATTTATTATTAAGGAACGTGAGTTTCAAGACTCGATTTGACTGCTCTTGTGTTTCGTGACTCAATCT
The DNA here is from genome assembly GCF_009905375.1 of Apium graveolens. Lineage (NCBI taxonomy): Eukaryota > Viridiplantae > Streptophyta > Magnoliopsida > Apiales > Apiaceae > Apium > Apium graveolens. The sequence goes on along the minus strand of NC_133650.1, from coordinate 97,896,706 downwards.
GCCTTAACAAGATGCCTACGTACCTTGTTGATTGCCAAGGATCAAGTTAAAAAACGTAGTTCTGATTTGTGGGGTGAAGCCCCTTATATAGATGTTAGGAGTCCTTGAATTGGACTTGAGTTAGGAGACTTAGTGATCAAGTCTCAGAATTAGAATGGACTTTGGAGTTCTAAGAGGTAGGAAGCTGATTCCTTATCCATGAGGTTCCTTGGAGGCCAAACTACAAGGATTTATATCCCCTCCAAGACTCATCTTAATAGCTGTTTTTCTCCCTTATTAATTAATTACGAAATTAATTAATATTCTGCGTTTTTGGGCTTTCTTTGTTCTATCAGACCTGATCTGATCTGATCCATCAGGCCTGATCAACATGTTAACCTTTTTGGTCTGAATATCATACATCTTCTTATTGGGTCTTGTAGCTCAAATCATGTGTAATTAATGTAATATTTACGTAATCAGGATTTATTTATTCCCTATCAAAACCGAAATCAAAGATTTGAGTTCGATTTTATAAAAATTCAATCCTTTGGTGCATTTCTTCTTGAAAAGTTTATTTAGATTTTGGTTTTTCATTTAATTTTGCTCATTCGCGACATTGGTAAGCCTTAAATTTTATAGCAGCTAGGAAGAAACCAGACAACTGCATAAATATAAATATGACTACATATTATATTAAAAAGAAATAAGAAAAACAAATTCCAAGAAGGGGAAAGGGAAATAGAAAAGAGAAACATGCAGGGAATGTGAAGAACATGGTGGACAGTTCATTTCATGCTAGGTGCTTCAGTGTGTCTCCTTTGTCAATCACATGCTTTTCTGATAAAAACACCAAATGCAGGGGAGGGGAGTCTGGATCACTTGCCTTGCCAAAACACTCACTTAAGAGCTGGGGCTCTTAAATCATCCTTCATCACCTGTGAGTAGCATGTGCTTGTCCATGTGCATGCTCTTAGCCCCTTCCTTTGCGCATCAAAGCATTCCCCAGCTCTGCTGGCCCCATTGTCCCCCCCTCCTCTTACATCCCTCACATGTGAACGCTACATTTTCAACTTGCCCACTTTCTCTTTTCGGTCCTCCGTTCCCCTTTCTACCCCCGTCTCAACTCATTTCGTAATTTGCTTTTCGACCCCGGAATCTCTTTTCGATAACTCTAAACCCGATCTTTTTAGAAATTATAAAAAACCCACAAATTTGATAAAATTTTATTTTTACCATAATATTTTAGAATTAAATATCAAAATAGTTATCGAAATAAAGATTATATATCAATTTATTCGGTAGGCAGATTCAAGATTGGAAGATAGCAAAACTTGCCCATAAATATTTACAGCACCACAACTTGCCCATGAATAATACAATACTAGAAGCAGCTAATGTGATTTTACAGATGGCATATTGGTAATATATTTAAAACGGAAATGGCAAAACTCAAAAGCCTCGCTACTTAAACTTCCAAAATAACGCTCTCAGTCCCTCAACCTCCGTTATTTATCACTCAACTCATCGATGGGTGCCAAGACAATCACAGACATAACCATGCCTACGAGAAAGCGCACCGGAAGAAGTAGTACACCCACACCATGCAACAATAAAATCAACGGCCGGTTCAAAAACTCGAACCCGAGAACAGTCGTGGCCTTAAATCAAGACAGTTCCAATTTACTTACGAGGAAGCTGGATGCTCTGAGAAGCCTTATTCCAACACAAACCGGGGACGAGTTAAACGCAGACCAGTTGTTTAAAGAAACAGCTGATTATATTCTACTTCTCCGGACTCAAGTATCGGTTTTGCAGAAGCTCGTCGAGTTTTATGGAGGGGCGGCTAATAGTGCGTAGTTTTAACTCGCATAATGTGGTACAGTAGTTTAATTTGTTTATCTTTTTCGATCAATGTAATATCGATTTTTATTAATATTAAATATACAATTAGCATCCAACTGGTTTATGAAAAATTTAGCAGATAATGTTTTGTGTGTATTTGTGTTGGCTAGTAACTTAACAAATCGTACGGAATGCTTTCAAAAAAATTCTTCCGTACAGGTATGCATAACAAATCAGGCGCACGGCCTAATCAGTCTCGGATAATCTATCATGTACTGATTTGTATGTAACTGTTGGAGTACATGTAAACTGTAATATGTTTGTTAATTGATTCCAAAATTACTACTAATTAAGAGGGGATGTATTATTTCCAATCTCGGTGGAGTAGAAGTAGAAGAGCGTGATACTGATGGAACACTGTCCTCTGGTGTTGTGCATCTCTGAATACAGAAGTTGTAAGTTGAACATATATATGTTGTTTTAAAAGTGAGGTGGATGAGAAGTATTTTCCCAGTCCGGCAGAAACAAGAGATCTGTTGTAGGTCAATTTGTGAGAATCATGAGTGTTGAGATTTAATCATCCTGTAAAATTTGTGCACTCGGTCTCAATTCCATTCGGTCGTGTAGAGAGTATGTAGTCTGAATGGTGCAGAAGGTGGTGGTGACAGAGTGTGATAGAGCGAGAGGCATGGTCTAGTTATATGGAGAATATTGATTGGGGATTGGGAAAGAGAGGGGCAGAGGGTGATGAGTAAGTAATACTCCAGTTTTAAATGGTAGATTTATGAAATTCACATGAAAGTAGACAGCTAGGCTTTACTACTTGCCTCCATCCATCAGGACCATCACTTTCCTCCCCCCCCCCCTGCCTAATTATCGATCACATCACCCTCAACCTCAACCTCAACCTCAACCTCAACTGCTGTTGTTGTTTCATGATAACTACTCATGTTCGCACTACTCACCTCCTTTTTCTCTTATAAGCTTGTAGAGCCTTCTAGACCATAAATCAGTCCATTGAGCAGTTCCGTTCTTGGTAATCCAGAAGCAGCTTGGCCTCAGATCGGCACTAGGACTAATAACATATTACTAACACATTTTTGGATCATCTACTAATCCTCTTTCCTCTCTACATATTTACCCATGGAAACTTCACCATTTTCTAACCAAATTTCTGTCTATTATTTGTCTGACAAAATGTCCTCATAAATGTCTTTTTACCATCAAGTTGTATCCTTCAACAATCCCTCAGCAGGTCTCCGCCAAAATAAACAATTCTTCACTAACGTTGTTATGATTATACATCGCATATTTTGTATGGAACGGTTGGTTTAGACGTACCATAACTATTACAAAATGACATGTTTGTTACTCCATCTGAGTGAGTACATTTTTTGGCGTAATTACTAATTAATACAAATATTTGTAAACAAATCCAAGATGTTTTCCGCAAAATGCTTGGGTGACATAAGTCTGATGTTCCAAGGGCGCTTATATCACACCGTTAGAACTGACAACGCTGCTCATGAGAGTCATGTCATAAATATCTAATGTCCTGAACTTATCCATTTTACAAAACTGCTCATGTTTTTGTAGGAGCAGCCACCCTTCTGTACACTATTAGTAGCCTTTTCTTTAAACAACAAGACCCTTTCTCTGAATGATTTGTTGCTAAGTAGCTGCTCCACCTTATTACTAATTTCTTCTCTCGTGATCATACCACTTTCGGTTTTGTTAAGTCCAAGTCCCACCTTCCAAACATCGCAAATGTAGTTCTGATTAATGAACTGATCAGTAAAGTAAGGCCAGCACAAGAAAGGCACTCCATTGCTTACACCTTCCATTGTTGAGTTCCAACCACAGTGACTCAGGAAGCAGCTCACTGAAGGATGACTAAGGACCTTGTCCTGTGGAGCCCAGCTCACAATTCGTCCACGTTTCTGTATTCTCGCTTCAAATTCTTCTAGGTACATTTTGATCTTTTCGTTTGTCATATCTGGCCGCACAACCCACAGAAATGGCCTGTTTGTTTGTTTAAGTCCTAGAGCCAATTCTTGGAGTTGGTTAAGGTCAAATAGGGTAAAACTTCCGAATGCAGCATAGATTACTGAACATGATGGCTGTTGATCTAGCCATGTGATGCAAGTTGTGTCGACCGGCCACAAGTGGCCTGCTGATTTTCCAAGTCGATTGCTAGCCATGAGTGGGCCTATTGGTAAGATTTCTGGAAATGAAGATAAAGCTCCTTGCTCAAGTTCAGAAGTCGTGTTGCAAATTATCCGGTCTGCCAGTTTCAGTAAATTATTGTTTTTTAGTACTGAATGAAAAATAATTTTCCCTGCATTTGAACCGCTGAAGGCTGTAAAAATTTCGGTGCTCATGGTGGGCATTGTTGAGGATAGAGTAAACGTTTGAGATCTTAAAATTGATCCTGCAATTGAATTTCAAAATTAATAGAAGATACACAAAGAGCAACAAACAAAGGTTCAGACAACTGTAGGTTTCAGGATGTGAGGGTTTGATCTCGAAACATCTCCTTAACCTGAGCTACAATATAATTTTAGATAATCAATTTTCTCAAGAGCTTAAAGTGTTGATAGAATTTATGAAGGCACTAATGGATCTAACATTTTTAGCACTTAAGTTATAAAGTTTGCAACAAACTCTGGCATACTATATATAGATTAAAAACTGCCTCAGAAATCTTACCGTCACTGTCCAAGATTTTACTCTGAATCAGCTCTTGGATTCTTAATAGCATGCCTAACGTTGCAGCAGCTGCTGGCCAAAAGGCTGCCCGCTTGATTCCCATCTTTTCTGCAACTTCCAGTGCCCATCCCATATTCTCATCAGCAACGATACAAGTAATTTCATCATTGTCTATTCCCTTTTTCTGCTCGATAAGCTCCTCCAGTTTCCCAGGCATGACTTGGGTCATGGTCTCTGTCATCCTACCCAAGTCACTCCTATCTTCCCAGGGTTCCATCCCATCCGGGATTGAAACGAAGTTAATCACTCCTACATGATCTTCCACGGAGAAAGCATTAATGACACGCTTATGTATTGATTCAGTATTTACAAATGTTATCTTGACACCATGCTTAGATAAACACAGGACAAGCTCCATCAGGGGAAGCACATGACCTTGTGCCGGATATGCTATTGCTAAAACATGCGGGTTACTCATCTTGTATTCTTCAAGGACCCTTTCGAGTAATTACTAATGTTGTTAGTTGTTCGTAGTGAGCTCAATGATCAAGACCCTTATGTAGTGACACAATCTTACTATGAGTGACCGAATGAATAAAACAAACAAAGCAAATAAAACAGAAAAAACACAAGAGAACACAGCATACATGTACATTAGTCACCGAATGAAATCATAAGTAGCAACTTAAATTTGTTTTAAGTTTCTGGAATATATCTATATATGTAATGTTCTACAACAAGTTAATAAACTAATGCACCTCCTAAACGGCCAAACCACCGAAATAGGCCGGCTGGTGACAAGAAGTATGCTGCATAATTGCAGAAACATCACACATAGGAAGTTCATCAAAAAATTAATATATATTCAACATGTCATATGTCTGTGTTTTTGGTTCTAAATCATATATTTAAATTGCAGACTTACCGATCATTATTGTTTTCCTATATCTCGAACCTTCTGTCCTGCCTAGCCAACTTACAAGCTGCTTATCACATACTATATGTAATTGAACAAACAACCACCCACTGTTGCCTTCCTCAATATAGGTCTGAATGCAACACTGCAAGAACATTATGAATATCATTCCTCCATTCCCACATTAACTTGCATCTGTGTTGTACACAATGATAATCTTATACTAAAGTCTATATGAAATAATATTTCAAGTCTCCGACACTGATTTGCATCTGCATTGTACACCATGATAATATGATACTGGTATTTACCATAAAATGACATTTACGTTATGTAAGTACGTTGTACTACAAAAAATATTCCCATTAATAGCAAAAAGAACAAAAAAGCAATGTAAATGTAATATTGGAATAAATATGAGACGGAGTTTTTTTTTGCAGGGGATAGAAATAGTTTTGTTATTGTCCTATTGATCTTAAAGGGAGTGAGTGATTAACTTGACAAACTTTCACAAGAATATTTGAGAAATGTATATGTTTCATACCTATAATAGATCAACATAAAAGGGACGAAAATCTCTATTTGTATTAGGAACTTTTGTGTAAAACTCGAAACCTGCAGTGGAGTTTGCAGTATGATTACTGCTAGGCATAATCTGATGATCAATCAAGTAGGTTCTTTTCTAGCAACTGTGTCGTTTTGTTTCCTAACAGTGGATACTTGAAACATTGGTAAAACATTTTCTTTTAGGTATGTAATATTTTTTTAGTGCATTAGATTCTTAAAGTAGTACTGGAGGGGGCATTCGTATTTGAATCCTCTGCACTTTTCTACTTCATCCAATCAATTACAGTGCTTAAATTCTTGTTAGAGCATCCTTGTTCATTGACACTATTCACCACCTTGCCCTTAAGATCCAAAACTCTTTCCTTGATCTGTCTATCACAAAGCAGATGCTCTACCTTGTTCCTAATCTCACCTTGCCTAATGATTCCACAATCGTCTTTATCAAATCCCACTCCAACTTTCCAAACATCACAAATGTAGCTCTTGTTAAGGAACTGATCAGCAAAGTAAGGCCAGCACAGAAAAGGCATGCCATTGCTTACACCTTCAATGGTAGAATTCCAACCACAATGGCTCAAGAAACAAGCCACGGATGGATGGCGTAGAACCTTTTCTTGGGGAGCCCAGCCCACCATTTTCCCTCGACTTCCTATTCTATCAATAAAGCCTTTTGGGTAGGCTTCACTCATTGCATCAGTCATATCTGGACGCACAACCCATAGAAATGGCTTATTGGTTTGTTCGAGTCCTAGAGCCAATTCTTCGAACTGTACAGCATCAAAAACTGTGAAGCTTCCAAATGCTACATATATGACTGAACATACTGGCTGTTGATCGAGCCATGTCAGGCAAGTTGAATCTTCAGGCCAGAAGTGACCAATTTGCTTCCCAAGTTGATTGGTTGCTATAAGTGGACCAATTGACAAGATTTTTGGAAATGAGGTGAATGCTGCTGGCTCAAGTTCATAAGCTGAGTTGCAAATTATAAAGTCGGCTAGCTTCACAAATTCATTTGTTTTCAGTACAACATCAAACACACTTTTCTGTATTTCCAAGTCAGGAAAGCAGACCCACGCCATATTTTCAGTGTTCATTGCAGGCATGTTTTCGGACAAGCTAATCATCTGATGCTTTATGACAGTTCCTGCATTTGCAAGTTATGAAGAGGCTTAGGAATCGAGTTTAAATATAAATTTATAATTCACAAGCATTATTGTATGTTATGCAGTATATTAAATCCGTAAATAGGATGATGCTTTAAGACAGTTCCTGCATTTGCAAGTTATGAAGAGGCTTATCGAGTTTGAATATAAATTTATAATTCACAAGCATTATTGTATTTTATGCGGTATATTAAATTTGTAAATTGGATGAAGCCTCACCGTCATTGCTGTTTATAATTTTATCTTCGATCAGCTTTGGGACTGAGAACATTGAAGCCAAGAGTGCTGCTGATGCAGGCCAAAAAGCCACCTTTTTTATTCCAAACTTGTCAGCAACTTTAAAAGCCCACCCCATACTCTCATCAGCAAGAAGGCATGTGATTTTGTTGTCTTCTGTTTCATTGATCATTTCAATGAGCTCCTCTAGTTTCCCTGGCATGATGTCAAATATTGCCTTTAACGCTTTCACAAAGTCATTTCTATCATCGGATGGACCTAGTCCATCCGGAATAGAGGTCATATGTATTGCCTCTGCCACATGACCATCTTTCTCATTCATTGCCTTCACTATGCACTCGTGGTTAAAATTAGTGTTCACGCATGTTACCTTAAACCCCTGCTTGACAAAGCATCGGAGAAGCTCCATCATTGGAATCACATGGCCTTGTGCTGGATAAGGTACAGCCAGAACATGTGGGATGCCCATCTTTTGTTGAATAAGATTACAATTTGAAGTAATTCCTACTTTATTTTAACAGCTTCATACAAGTCTAGATAATTTATAGCGTGTTATGGTGACACTACTGAGATGCTCCAGCATATGTATCATCGTAAATTAGCCTTCATGTTTGTATTTTTCTTGAATTCAGGAGGTATTCTTTTGGCATTTTGTCCATGTCTAGTAGCAGATTTTGTCAAAGTTTTAGTGTATTGTCCATCGGTGATCACCTGTTTAGGCCTCCGTTTCATCCAATCCTGTAGTCTACCTTGTGTTATGAACAATAATGTTGAGTGCATAAAACATGATTTTCTTGTCTTAATTGCCGAATGTAGGTTAATCATAGAAGTATCCAGGCAAGGTTAGCTTATCTTAGAAATTTTATCACATGATGAATTACAATTCCTATATTATTTATAAACTTTTGGATTAATGTTTCTGGATTGGGAGTACAATGTTCAAATATTTTAGTTAACTTTACTGCTTTTACGACATTGAGCCATTAAAATGACAAGGATGGCCGACTCTATGACTTGGGGAATCTCTAAATTATATGGATTATGCAGGAGAAATTCCACATGTTTTAAATACCGCGTGCATCTGATTTCACTGAATCTTTTATTTTTGTTGAAAATTTTTAAGTTTAATGTTTTTTGTGAACATTACTGCTTTCGTGTTGTGCAAGTCCGGAGTGTTTGACAGTGACCACCTCCCTCCTAAGAGTGGAGGTGTAGATAAGATTGAGTACATTTTATCACCCTACAATAGGTTATGTGTGGTTTTAGTTGGTTTATGAAGGTAAACATCAAGATCCGCTGTGCTAATGAGATTTATTTCATCTTGTCTTAGTGAAAAACTTAATTACTGAATTTTTTATGAAGAAGATGTAATGAATTACTACGATTATATTGATTAACAGCAATGATAACACATAAGCTACAAAATGTAGTTAACTTCTCTGAATTACAGTACTCAGCTCTCTCGATCAAGTAACAACACAGAATAAATAATGGACTTTCGAGAGGCCCAATTCTCTCCCAATAAACTCAAAGACAGTACTAACTTCTTGATGCCCTAATCTTCCCCTCTGTGCTGTATATGTTCTCCCCTTTGCTCCCTCTCCGTTATTACGCATATGTCCCTAAATATTTGCTGTTATGCCTTTCTTACCCCTTGATACGTGTCTGTGCTTAACACGTGACTCTACTGGGTGCATCACAGAAGAGAAGTAATACAACATAATGATATATGCTTCACTCTCTGTATAGCCTTCACAAGTTGCTGCATCTCTGTTGTTATATTAGCTATTCCGATACACAGTGATAATATGATTTTACTCTTTTTGAAGTTGACATCAATTAAATTAGGAATGCATGTCTAATAATCAGCAAAAAATGATCGAAGAAGAAATACATTTCTAGTTTTTGAATGGCTATAATAGGACTTAAAAAGAAAGATTACTCAGGCGAGAAATGGTTGTCTAATTGAATAGAAAGGGGTGAAAGGTTGTGCTTGTGAGTTATGGCCCTGTTACAGTAAATTTCGGGAATTTCATACTGACAAAATTAACTTAAAAGGGATGCAAGTCACTTGATTTCAAACTACTGTGTAAATTTTAAATCTGCAGTATAATTAAAAAGGCATGATCTGATTAACAAAATACATCCATTTGTCTGCTACTGTATTGTTTTTCTTTCCAATGCTCGACACACCGAAAGCAATTTTGTTTGCATGTCACATATCTTCCCGTGCATTACATTTTTCAAGTATGCAGGAGGAGGAAAGAGTGTTGAATCCCACTGCAGTTTCTTATTTCATCCAATCTATTATCCTTCTTAAATTCTTGTTAGAGCATCCTTGTCCCTTTACACTATTCACCACCTTGTCCTTAAGATCCAAAACTCTCGCCTTAAATTGTTCATCACCGAGTAAATGCTCCACCTTGTTCTTAATCTCACTTTGCCTGATGAGTCCGCTCTCGTCTTTATCAAATCCCACTCCAACTTTCCAAACATCACAAATGTAGCTCTCGTTAAGGAACTGATCAGCAAAGTAAGGCCAGCACAGAAATGGCACTCCATTGCTTACACCTTCAATGGTAGAATTCCAACCACAATGGCTCAAGAAACAAGCCACGGACGGATGGCGTAGAACCTTCTCTTGGGGAGCCCAACCCACCATTCTCCCTCTACTTCCTACTCTATCAATAAAGCCTTTTGGATAGGCTTCATTCATTTCATCAGTCATATCTGGACGCACAACCCATAGGAATGACATATTGGTTTGTTCGAGTCCTAGAGCCAATTCTTGGAACTGTACCGGATCAAAAACTGTGAAGCTTCCGAATGCAACATATATGACTGAAGAAACAGGCTGTTGATCGAGCCATTTCAGGCAAGTTGAATCTTCGGGCCAGAAGTGACCTACTTGATTCCCAAGTTGATTGGTTGCTATAAGTGGACCAATTGATAAGAGATTTGGAAACAAGGTGAATGCTGCTGGCTCAAGTTCATAAGCCGAATTGCAAATTATAAAGTCCGCAAGTTTCACAAATGCATTGGTTTTTACTATAACATCAAACACAGTTTTCTGTGTTTCTAAGTCTGGAAAGCAGGTCCAAACCAAATTTTCAGTGTTTATTGCAGGCATGTTTTCCGACAAGCTAATCGTCTGATGCTTTCTGATAGTTCCTGCATTTGCAAGTTTTGAAGAGGTTCAAAATTCCAGTGTTCACATAAAACTAATATATCTCTTAAACTTTTTATATGTTATACATGTACAGTGAATGTGTAAATTTTACGAGACCTTACCGTCATTGCTATTTATAATTTTATCTTCAATCAGCTTTGGGACACTGAAACTTGTAGCTAAGAGTGCTGTTGATGCAGGCCAAAAAGCCACCTTTTTTATTCCAAACTTCTCGGCAACTTTAAAGGCCCATCCAATATTCTCATCAGCAAGAAGGCATGTGATTTTGTTGTCATCTGTTTCATTAATCATTTCAATGAGCTCCTCTAGTTTCCTTGGCATGACCTCAAATATTGCCTTTAATGCTTTCACAAAGTCATTTCTATCATCGGATGGACCTAGTCCATCCGGAATAGAGGTCATATGTATCATATCCACTAAATCGCCATCTTTCTCATGCAATGCCTGCATTACGCGCTTGTGGATGAATTCAGTGTTGACACATGTTACCTTGAACCCCTGCTTGGCAAAGCGCTGGAGAAGCTCCATCATCGGAATCACATGGCCTTGTGCTGGATAAGGTATGGCCAGAACATGTGGGATGCCCATGTCTTTCAGATTAGATTTTATGACTTGAATAGCTTTCGATTTTATTCTGAAAGCTCCATATAAGTCTATGCAATTTATAGTATGTTATGATGACACTACTGAGATGCTGGAGCTTAGCTATCATCGTCCATTGGATTTTTCTTTATACTTTTCTCGAATTCATGATGTAACACATTGGCACTTCTTGGTCCGTGTCTACTAGTACATTTTCTCATAGAGCATCTCTAATGAAGGTGACAACCGAAGATGCCAATGTTGTAGCTGACTTTACTTCTTGTAATTGAATCTTAAAATGACAAGGACCCCGAACTGCCGACTACATGAGTTTACTCCACATGTTTTAAATACTGCATACATTTAGTTTCACTAAAACATTTTCTTGTTGATCATTTATGAATCTGATGTTTTATCAAATGGGGCGTGCCAAGTATGTACCGACAAGTAGGGGTGTTTATGGGTCGGGTTGGTCGGGTTGGAGGCATTTTTATAACCCGACCCAACTAAATCGGTTTGAGAATTTTGAACCCAACCCATAAAATATAAATTCGTAACCCAACCCTACCCGTCGTATATCGGTTTGGGTCGGGTAGGGTTGGTTTGAATGGGTTAAATGACTTTATGAAAGAAAAATTCATACTACGTATCATCCCTCATATCGAAAAATTTAAGAAACTATAATACGTATAACTTACAATTATAGTACTAATATTTAAATTGATTGACGTTAATTTTTTAGGGATTCATAAAATATCGTAAATAATATGCAAATACATAAAATATAACCCTACATATATCAATAGAAGTATGTTATATTGTATTTTGTATAATTGTATATAATATATAAATATATATTTAAATTATCGAACAAAGCTTGTAAATAAATCGGGTTGGGTTGGATTGGCCCGAAAAATGTAGAACCCATACCGAACCCATTTAGTTCGGTTTGAAATTGTTTTAACCCAATTAAGTGTCGTGTTTTTTTTGATCGGTTTGATAGGCCGAAAAGAGGGGCGGGTTGGGTCGGTTTGGTCGGGTTGACCAACCCATGAACACCCCTACTGACAAGGGTCTATAATAACACTTTTTCTATCTAATGTAGTGCACTTTCTTCAGATATAAAAAAATTGGTTTGGATTTATATCAGTATTAGAACTTGTTTGGCTTTACATTTATAATATCTAGGAACTTGAATTTCGGACAAGTGCATTTCGTGAAGTTTTTTGGTTAACAAAATCATCAAGTAAGTTTCTTGACTGTTTACATTGGTGTAATATGGAAATTATTCACGCAAGTGTTGTGTATAATCTGTCGCGCAACAACGTAACATTTATATAATCAGGATTAAGAAAAAACAAACAATAAACCGAATAACGAAATAAAACATGAAGGCAAAACAACAAGATATGATCAAGTCGGTTCATTCTACACAAGCCAAAGCTCAAACTCAATTAGATGGTCTTAAAAATGAAATAAGATCGCATTTTATGAAGCTAAGTCCAAGAGTGAGTTTGAAGTATAAAAACAGTTGAAGTCTATCACTGCCAGAAAAGAGGGTATAGAGGCTAATTAGGTGAAGCTAGGGGCAACTCAAGCTAAAATGTTTGGGCAATTGGATGAGGTACATCAATTTATGGAGCTAATTATCTCTCTCCTGTTTGGATGATGCTAAAAAGGGGAGATAATTTCTAAATTTAAATGTAAAGAGCTTCAGTTAAAAGCTGATAATAGAGATGATGTTCAAGATGGAGGAAATAAGGGTGGAAAATCACCTGGGAGATATAAGGGAGGAGAAACTGCTGGCTCTAGTGGTACCTCTAAGTACACTATCGAACGAAGAGGTGGAGGTGGAATAAGTGGTGGAGATAGGAGAAAGAAAACTACAACTTTTATAAAGAAATTGACTACTGTGACAACCACTGAAAGACAAATTCTGGCAGTCACAAATGCTGATGATGACTAGGCTGAAAGGGTTGTAGAAGCTGATGTTGAAGCAAGTCAATTCATGCAAATTTTGAAGGTGAAAGGAAGAAATACAACTCTATTCTACAAGGATCCCAAAATTATAGCCCTTGATTCTGAGGTAAGTAAAAGGATTTTCGAAAAAGAAAATCCTGGAGTTGATCTTGAGCAATTGAGGTTGATGGATGAAGAACTCAAATCACTGAAACCAGTAAATACTAATATTGTCTCATTATATGATGATGTTCCTGTAAGACAAAGACCAACTAAATAAGTGGTAATCAAAGAAGTCAGCCAAACTACAAATGCTGAAAGACCTGTTCTAAGGTCTTAAGCCATTTTAAATGCTAATAGGAGTTATAAAGGGGAAAATAAAGTTGGTGAATCCTCAAATCTTGCACTGGAAGATTCCAAACATCTCAACCCCTGACAAAGTTCGTGTTGAAGATATTCCAGTAAATACTGATGAAAAAGCAAGATTAACCACTGACATTGCTCAAGTTAAGGAAACAGAAATTCAACCAGTCACAACCTCTGATACTACTCATGTTGATGATAGTATTGCTCAAGACATAAAAGATGACCACACTATTTCAGAAGGAGACTCAAACTTTGATGAAGAGAGTTTAAAAGCTAATAAACCAGAACTTACCTTTGAAGAAAAGAAAAAGCTATTGTGGGGAAGTAAGACACTAGCACCAAAGAGGGATTCTTCTGAGATCATTAATAAAATCTATAGTGGTAATTTACAAGCTAGAATGGCTGGTAGAAGAGGTGGCTTGGGTCTTCCAAATACTGATAACTTTACAGAAAATGCTTTGATTCTAAGGGAGCCTGGAAATCTGACAAGGATAAGTATGAAGCGTGAAGATCTATAGAAGATTATTTAAGTACAAATTGTGCTTGATTTGTTTGAAAAAAATAAGCCAAAAGAAAAGATGTTGTGTTTTCTTGAGTCAGGAAAAAGGTTGAAGATTTCACAAGAACAAATGAGAGACAAATCATGGAAGAAGTTGAAATAATCATAACTTTACTAAAGGTAATCAACTCTACAACTGTTAGGTGGTCTGCTTATTTGAAAGACTTGGTATCCAGGAAGCAGAAAGGAGTGCTCATCAAATCAAAATACATTCCAAAGTATATTGATGAAAATGGTCAAACTGTTGATATGCCTAAAAGAGGAGCAAGGGTAACTACATCTATTGGGATAAAAGTTCTTACTTTTAATCCAAATGGGAAGAAAGTTGGATTTATGGAATTGGATGACTTGTCACTTGGCAGATCCAACATTCATGATCTCAGAGCAGCTATCTATCAAAATGATGAATCTACAGAAGAAATGAAGGATATCAAACAGAGAATGGAAATATATTTGAATGTTCTTGAACAAAATCTATTCAATAAATTCTTTGATGATACTACTGGCTTTGCCAAAGTTGAAGACTGGAGATAAAGTCTGATACACTGACTGTACTGTATACTTGTTAATATTTCTGCATTTAGATAATTTTGACATCATCAATTAGGAACTTGTACATAGTTTACTTAATGCATAAGTTGGAGGAGATTGCTGAAAATAGTTAATGATATCATAGTTTTCTACTGGAAGATATCAGAGTTTGCTACTAGAAGATATTACAGTTTGCTATTGGAAGTTATCTGCGTTTATGAAGGCTATCAGTATTTGTCTATCATCATCTGTCAAGACTGATTTCCAGGAAGTAATTGATTCCATCTAGAAGACTTTAATTTGCAGAGATATGTCGGTGTAAGACTTTAATTATTGTAACAATCAATAGTTGGATATGTATTAGGATTCCTCATTCACTTGTAACATATCTTCTGGATTGATTATGTCATTGTGCAGTATATAAGCACATGTTAGGTTAACACTATAGGTGTCGAGCATTGATATATCATACAAATAACCTAGCAGCTCTCAATGATATATGTTCATCCTTTGAGAGAGTATTGTAATCAGTTTTTATTCATTAATATAAAAACTGTTCTTATCTGTTGAGTTCTTTAATTCGATTTAATTATTTAATTGTATTCACCCCCTTTATAGTTGATTTAAGGCCTAACACCTTGCTCACTTGAATTATCACTCTTCTTACGAAAGAGCTTCTCAGTATTATCTTCAAACGGTTCAAGATGTTCACCATAAGTGCGCGTATTGACCATGTACCTGCGAACATGAAATTTTTAAACCACACTAATTAACAAAAACTAACATAAAATAAAAATAAAGAAAATTCAATCCCTGATAGCAGCGCCAAAAATTGATGTGACTCAACTTAAATCTCTTTTTGTGTCATTTGTAATTTAGAGTAAATAGGGTATCATTAATGTTATTCCCTAACAATATAACAATAGAATCACAGAAGGGAGGTTGAATGGAATTCTAGTTACTTTTTGCTTTTCTGAAAAATTCTTACTTAAATATACAACTGTGTTTGGGAATATGCAAGAATGCAAATAAATCTTTAAAAGTATTCTACTAACACAAAGTAAATAAAAACAAGTTTAAAAACTTTCTGGTGGATTTGTCTTTCCACCAGAGATGTATATTGAAGAAATCTCTGTGATGCAAAATGCACACAGCTGCTTACAAGTATTCTTTATGACTTAGAACTTGAGAGTACTAAAGATACAACTTACTTGTTCTACTTGTTGTTCTAGTTAAGTTCTAAGATACTTGATACACTTGGTATATATATTCACCAACTACATTGCATCACAGAGTTCTTAAAGTAATATATATCTCTGGTGGATAAATTCAATCCTCCAAAAAGTTTTTAAATACTTGTATTTGATTGCTCCAATACTTTTATTCCGCACCTTAGCCAAATCAAACATTGATATACATTCATAGTAGAACAATTCTTAAAATTGAAAAAGTAGCCATAATTACATTCAACCCCTATTCTGTAATTCTTCGTTAGATTCTTCGTTAGATTGTTTGGGAATAACAATTGGTATCAGAGCAAGCTCTTGAAGAACAAAGAGTTTAAAGATCACAACAACTAACAAGATGAACATAAAAGATATTCATTGAAGGCTTGACTGACTTATCAGTTGAGGGAGTATGAGTTATCCGTTGAAGCTTGTAGAGTTATCCGTTGAAGCTTGTAGTATAGCAGTTGAAGATGTTTCCATAACAGTTGATACGCTTTCACTTATACAAAAGTACAAGGCATTTTATATTTATACTTAACCCACCTATTTTGTATATCTTGCTAGTAGTCAACATGGCTTATAAATAACTAAAACTCCCAAACCCTTAAGATAATATAATATACAAAATATGCTACATACTTATTTACATAAGCTACTCCTTTAACGGATAGACTAGCTGGGGTTATCCATTGAAGGCTACAAATTGACACTTAATAAATCTACATAAGGTGTTTTGTTGAATTATCATCAAGACTACAACATATTCCTAACAATTTCCCCTAATTTATGTCTAATGGAATTATAGGCATAAATTTAGGTTGACTTGATGATGACAAAACACCTTATAAAGATAATACATTGAACATTAGATAAATTGTAAAGTGCTACATTTAATAGAACTGTACAAAGAAGGTTAAAGAAAGTTTACATGCCATTATCAAGATGCTCCTCTAGACTGAGCATATCATTTTCTTTTCCTTGAATCCCTTGTTTTCCTTCCCAATTTCTTATTGTTTTTCTCAATCTGGAGTTGAAATTGTCTGTAGAATTCAACTTTATTTTCTTCATTGATATCCAGCATCTCCTGCATCTCTTTGAGAGTTTCATTACTTAATATTTTAAGCTGGTCTTCAATTCTAAAAAATCTTCTAACATACTTTTCATCTATAAACTCCATGATCCAGTAAGGCTTCACGTGCACTCTATCCCCAGTGTTTGGAATAGTTAGAACCCTTGGTAGTGCACTAGGATCTCTCCAGCTTTTTCTGATTTGACTTATTTTCTTGAGTATTTCTGACTTAGCAACCTTTGAGAATCCAAAGTCTTTCTTTATTGCAGAAAATACCTTAACTAAAACATTATAGTTTTTATTGAGAATCTTATAGAAAGGCCATCTTATCTCATGACCACCCTTGTATTTGAATATCAATCTCTCTGGAAGTCTGAAAGTAGCATCAAATCCTCTTACTTCTTCCAATTCATCCAGATAGAGATCAATATCAGAAAATTCTTTGATATCACAGATGTAGAGTTGATCATCCTTGCTGACAGTAGGCTTTGGTTTTGAGATGGCTTTGGTTGGAGGTAGGGTTGGCTTGCTCTTCCTTCTTGAAGTTCTCTTATTTGTTGGCAATGGTATGTTTAGATCAGGAATTGGTAAACTCTCCCAATCTATAGGTTCATCTTTTGGTACTATAGGTTCACCATGAAAGTTTACCTCAGGATTGACCTTGATTTCAGTTGTTTCCATAGTTGGCACAGTTGGTTGACTTGCATAAATATATTAATATAGCTCACTTTCCTTTTCTGAAGCTTTGCTTGGTCTCTTTGCTATCATCTTTACCATTTTTTCTGTTTGCCACTTAGGATTCTCTTCTTTTTCTTCATTAGCCAATTTCTTCTCAGTTGTAGTAGCAGGCTTCTCGATTTTCTTTTGAGCTCCCTTATCAGTCTGCTTTTTCTTTGACTTTGTCTTCAATCTCAAATTGTCTTCATGCTTAGCTTCTACAAACTTGGAATGCCCACTCATTATACAGACCAGTTTACCATGTCTGTAAATTCTGGCTATCCTCTTTCTTAACAATGCATCCTTGGTAGTCTTGTAGCTAGAATAGATTTTCCCATAAGTTTCGTCTCGTCAGGCCTGGGAGGTGAGTAATCAATCTCCATTGGGTGTTTGCTTGAAAAGCTAAAGGTTGAAGGTTTAGACTTGAGCACCACAACATACTTGAGTTCACTTACACTTGATGTTTCTCCCTTTTCACCTTTCCCCAGCTTCAATTCATCTATGGTAAGAGGCTTCAACTGCGTGCATTGCTTCACATATCTTGATTATTTTGCAGTTGAGCCAAATACTTGAGCTATCCTTGCATCTATCCTTTGTTTCTTCTCTTTAAGCTTCAACCTAGCTGCAGCTAGATTGATGAGGTCTATGTTGTCCAACTCCCCTTTGACTGATGGATTTGGCATAGTAATAGATGGAACTATTACCTTAGAGACTTTAACATGCACATCCTTCTCCCCCTTTTTGTTATCATCAAGTAGAAGTGGAGAGGTTGAAATTTGTGCAGCCACCAGTTATTGGAGCAATTGAGTTTGAGTTTCTTGATTGTGAAGTATCTTGGCCACTGAGTCTTCAATATTAAACATTCTTGTACCCCAAGCCTCAACTTTTCTTGCTAGGTCACTTTCCTTCCTGAGCTTTTGCTGTATTTCTCTCATTGTGGTTGCAGGAAGCTTCTCATCTAGCCTTGTGTACATGTTCTTATTGACTTCATCAATTGAGAGTTTGAGACCATCCAAATCTAGATCTTGTTTGAGATGTTGAATTCTGTGAAGTTTTAGGGACTCTAGATGGGCTTGAAGAAGTGACCTTGTACCATCATTAGTAGTTGCTGCTAGAGCTGTTTGAGTTAGATTGATTAGCTTGAAAAGTATGGAGTTGAAGTGATGAGAGTTACACTCCTTGCTAAGCATCCAGTCACGAGTATCTGTTATAATACTAGGGCCCGCATCTCCCCCTATGTTCATGCCGGTATCTTCACCAAAATCTTCATCAAACTCATCATCATCGGCTCCAAAATCATAATCAACATCAACTGTAGGAGGCAAGGTTGAAATTGCATCTTTGGCCCTTTGCATTGATTCAATTGTGTGAACTAAATTCAATGTCCTGTCTGCCTCTTCATTGCCCTGAACAACCAGTGTTTGGTAGGCTAGAACAGGATGAGTAAATATCTCAGCATCCAAGGAAATAGAATCTATAACAGCTCTGCATTCTTGCTGATATAGTCTTTCCTTTTTAGCATCACTGACATCCATTGACTCACTAGCAATGGTTGCCACCCTTATTTCTCCTGTACATGCATTTCTCTCATTTTCTCTATATTCGGGCATCAGGGGTTCCCCCTCGCTCACTGTCCTCACACCCTCACCTTCACCTACTAAGGTGGAACTCCTCTCACTCACTTTTGCCATACTGGAAGAAATAATGTACAGTTCACTCCCTTCCCTCAATCCTAGTAATGATTGAACAACTAGTAAGTCATTTGCACTTGTAATATATTTTGAAATATCAAGTGTTTGTGCAGTGACTGTCAACTGCTGTGAAATAGCAGTTGAAGGTGTAGTTGTGACTATCAATGAATAACTGATGTGAAGCTATCCGTTAAATGACAATCACTTATCAACAAATGATGGATATCCATTGATGAAGAATATATAAGAGGAATAGAACTTAAAATTATTATTGAGTCTGTGGAGATTAATTTTAAGTTTTGGTGCACATACCCCTCAACAGTTTGAGAAAGAAATGGCAAATGTTCCAATAAATCATCAATTATGTGATGATCACTTGTTTGATTACTGGGCTCCTTCATGAGTTTTAAGAGATGGAGAATCAGGAATTGATGTAAAAATCATGTCCATATTTGGAGAGATGGTTGGAGAGTTTTGTGTTTGTGGTGTATCAACTGTTAAAGAGTGGGACTGTGACTCCATATTAACTGGAGCCACATCAAACTAAATTTGAGATGGTGTAGATACCAAGTTTGCATAGTGTGTGCACCATGTGACTCCCCCATGGTTTTTGACTTCTTCTTTCTGATATAAGTTTGAGCTAGGTCTTCAGTGTCCCTACCCCTTTTGTTCCGTTCTCCTGGTTGGGAGCTTATTTTGTTAGGTCACACATACTGTAGAAGGGGGTTGAATACAGTGTCTAGCACAATCAAATCGAATTAAGAACACAAGTATGAAACACATATTAATCTTATTAATAAAACAGTATTACAATGGAACCGTCCTCTCTCAGTGATGAACAAATATCACGAGAGCTGCTAGGGTTACAATGAATAATATTCTCGATTAAGATAACACATATAGTGTAAACCCTATGTCGTGTTTATCTAGACACACAGTTACAAGATAATCTTGTAATTGATATCGAATATGATTCTACATCCTAAAATATATCAACTAGTTATCTTTTCTTCCAAGTATTCTATTCTTCATAGAATTCTTCTTCATGCATATCTCTTCTTGTTTTAGTCTTGATCTTCTTTCCTTTCAATCAGCCGCCTTCCTTATCTGAAAGTCTCCTTAAGTCCTGATATTATCTCCTGATAAATATCTTCTGATAACTTAAGTTCTAACAACTTAAGTTCTGATATCTTAAGTCCTAACTTCAGTATAAGTACTGATTTCCAGTTAAGTCCTGATTTGTCCTGTTATTTAAGATCTGAAAAACTAAACACAAATCATCATTAGACATGATATCACAAATATATCTAACAATCTCCCCCAACTTGTAAATTAGCATAATATACAAGTTTAACAGATATTTGATGATGTCAAAAACATTAAGTACAAATGCATGAGAATTTGACTAGATAACTACAACTTACAGTCCTTACAACTTTACCATCCTTAAAGTCTGATATCAGCTTCAGTCTGTATATCCTTCAAAATTTAAGCAGTTGTAGATCTTTGACTTGGCTTCAGTTTTTGATCTCTTTGATGTCAGGAGTTGTTCTGAGATAGTTCTTCAAAAGTGTTCTCTCAGCATATTCAAGTTCATTGACCATCCTCTTTTTAGCATTTTTCAGTTCAACTGTATCTTCACTAGTTTGAAAGATAGCAGCCATGAGATCATTTATTTTTTGCTTTCCTTATATCCTGATCTAGTCTGATGATATAGGCTTTATCAGACTCTAGATTGAATTCAAGTCCCTTAATACCAGAAAATGTAGTGATGATTTTAGCAGTATTAGGCTTCATTTCAACAATATCTCCACTGTGAGATCTGTACATAGGACAGTATGGTCTGTCAGACTTTACAGAGTAAAGCCTCTTCTGTCTTTGAATATTTGATTTTAAATAACCTGCAGCACCTTCTGTTGATCTGTTTTTCACTTGAAGTAGAAATAGAACATGTTCCAGTTCTTCAAAATACTTCAATGGAATAGCATTCTCCCTGATCTGGAATACCCTCCCATCTGTCATAAAGTATAACATGATATCTTCTTTCAAAACAGAGTGGTAAACCATTTGTACATATTCAAGTTGATTCAATCTTTTAGGAGTTGTTCCTACTCCTGGTTCACTTAAGGAAGTTGGATCATTGGTAGTATTGTTTACTCTCTTCTCTTTAGAACTACCCAATCCTGATTTGTCTCTAGCTTCCTTTCCTCTAATAACTCTTACATCAAAACCACTTGATGTAGTCTTCAAAAGTTGAGTAGATTGTTGAGCTTTGGTAAAACCAGGTAGTAACATCCTTGAAGGTTTAACATGAGCAATGTCAGAGGTTCCATTTTCTTTATCTTCTAATATCAAGCCAACTTGAGCTATGTCAGAGGTTGCTTGCTTCACTGTAATATCAGATTTTACTAAGTCCTGATCTTGAACAACATGAGCTCTGTTAGAGGTTGTTTGAATATCCTTTTTCTTCAAAATCAGACTAGTATCTTCATCATTAATTATTTCTTCATCCATGATTGGCATGTATACCTTTACAGGTTCATCAATTTTTGCTTTGCCCTTGGATCTTGGATCTACCTCCACTTGTGATTTGGCCTTGGTTGCCTCAGAAATTGACTTTTCTTTTATCATAATGCCCTTAGTCTTAGGTGACTTCTTTTCCATGACTTGAGCTGTAGAATTTGACTTGACATTTTCTGCTTTAAATCCAGCTTCTTCTTCCTTCAGACTTTCAATATCCATGCCTGGATTGTCCTTTAGGAATAGTCTTTTGGAAATCTCTTCATCAAGTTACAGAGTTTGATCACTAGAACTTATTCTTTTACCAGTATCAGAACTTATTCTTCTCCCAGCATCAGAACTTGTTCTTTGACTTGTAGTTCCAGCTCTACCCCTTTCAGAGTTTGCCTGATCATCATTTCCATCATCCTTACCCTTCAGTACTTGACTAGATTTGCATTTGGACTTAATCACTTTCTCCCCCTTTTTGGCATCAGCAGGTAGAAGAAGAGAGACAAGCAATTCCACTGAGGATTGGATCTCATTGAGTTGAGTTTGCTGAGAAGCTTGATTCTTTAGAATTTCAGAAATCTGATCTTGTTGCTTCTCCTGAGTCTTTTCAATATACCCAATTCGATCAAAGGCTGGCTTAAAAAACCTATTCTTTTCTAATTTTACATTCATATCTTGTTGGATAAGTGATTCTTGAATTTTGTTCACCTTGTCATGAGTTATTGAGTGTTGACCTTGAAGGTGCCTAGTACTCAATGCAGTAACTCTCAACTGTGCCTTGAAATCATCATTTCATCAGCTTTGGCCAGGTGCTCAGCAAGAATTAATTTAGTAGGAACAAAATTAACTTTGTTCCACTCCTTAGTCTACTCCTTTCCTCTAGGAGTTTCACTCCAAGGTACTGGTGCATCCTCTCTAACAAACTTCTTGATTAGATCAGCTTTGCATGGAGCTTGTTGAGGTGCATGTCCAGATGGACCAGCAGCATCAACATATACATCTGTAGCAGTTTCACCAGTAATTTCAGCATTGTCAGTATCAGAACTTACAGAGCCTGCAGTATCAGCATCCTATGATAGAATAACAGTATATGAGGCTATAGAGGTTTCAACATCATCCTCTAAATTCTGATCTGCAACTAAGTTCTGATCAACATCCAAATTTTGATGCCCACCAACAATCTAATCTTCATCATCTAGATTCAGAACTGGTGTTGTTGGAATATTTACACTGAAATCAGCATCCAAAATTGGTGTTGTTGGTGGAGTAACTTGAGTGGGTGGAGCTTCCAAGTACAGAACATCAGGTACAACAAAGTTATGTATGTCTATTTTAGCACTTATAACTGGGTCTTCAGCATGTATTGGATTAATGATAGGAGACGCAGGAGGTGTAGGAACTTGCTCTGGAATATCCTCTTGCTCTTGAATAGGAGACTTTTGAGCTTGAGTAAAGTCTGATTCAGTTGTGGGAAGTAATTCAACTACGATAGGTTCTGTTGGGATCAGAGATTTCTGACCCCCTTCCTTAGCTGCTGCTTCCAGAATTTCTTCAGAGTGTGATGATTCACTTACAGCCCTCATGACTCTTTGCTTTTAAAGTCTCTTTGCTGAAGTTGAGACTTTGGGAGCTTCATCATCAGTATTTAGCTTTCTAAGCCTTTTGAGGGGCCTAAAACTCCCAGTTTCAGTATCTTTCTGAGAAGGGATCTTCTCAGCTTCTACAACAACAGGTTCTGATATTGGAACCTGTTCCTCACTATCTGACTCATCTCTCAGAATAATTCTCCTTCTCTTCTGCTGAGACTGAGGCACAGACTGTGTCCTCTTGGGATTTGAAGATGAAGGCTTCACTGGATGTGTTGAAGGTTGTGATTGTGTTTGAGGCTGGTGAGAGATGGTATGTTCTGATGGTTGTTGTGTTGGTTGTGATGAGTTGGTGGGTTGGACATCAGGATAGACAGATGTATAAGTTTGTGGATCAGCATTTACTAAGATTTGTTTTACTTACTAAGGAATCTGTAAGGGTCTCAACACTTGTTTCTTATTGTCAGCATTTAACAAATCATTAAAGGCCCTTTTTGCAAGCTTAAAGGGTGAAATTAAATCACTGGCTGGTTGGGGTTCATCAGCACAACAATAAGTATATATAAGCTGACATAATCTAGCAGAGTATACTACATTCCTATCCTCTGTCATCCTATCCCCTATAAAACCTAGCACAACACTTGCAAAATCAAAATGAGTTTGATGGATAAGGGCATACCCGATTTGCTGACTCATGATGGGAATAACATCAAAGTTGGAGCATTTATTGGCGAATGCCTAGGTGATACAATCAAAGAAAAGGCTCCATTCCATTCTGATATTTGATCTTTTCAGTTGACCCAGCTTTCCCAAACTTTTCTCATAGCCCAGACTGGCCATAAGCTGCTGTAAAACATGATCCTCCACTGTTGAGAATGTACAACCTTCAGGTAAGTGGAGAGCTTTACGAACTGCTCCTGGAGTCACCACATGCTCAACATCTCCTGATGTGAAAATTATGCTTGGTGAACCAGCAACACCACCATTATCAAAAAGCCCAGTTCGCCAAAATGTCAGCACTTGTTTGCTTGAAATAGTTTGGGGTTGGGTCAAAGCATACCCAATCTCACTATTGGCTAATAAATCTTGCACAAAGTGCAGATCTGATAAAGCTTCAGCCTTATTCAAGATTGCAACATAGTTATTTGGTACAAACTTGGCTCCATCAACAATTAAATCCTTGGGCACTAGGTGTTTGATGAAATGTCTATATAGAAAACCGTCAGAAAATGTGAGAGAATAAGAAAAGAGAGAGAGTGAGTAGATTAGAAATTAAAATAAAAGATTTGAAAATCTTTTATCTCTTTTACTTAAACATCCCACGTGACAACAGTTATTGAGAAGTGGAACAGACCTTTACACCTGTCAGCCATGCAGCAGTTAAGACAAAAGTTAATGGGTACGGTAAATAAGTAATGATTACATTGCACGTTCAGTTTTTCAAAAAGAAACTATTCCCACTAAACAAATGATTATCACTGCTTTATCTCACATAAACCAATATTCTGAACAAAAATATAACCGTTTAAGTAATGACTTAAAAGTAAATCAAGTAATAAACACTGCCACGTCAATATCAGAACTTGATTATTATCAGAATTTAAAAGTCATCAGAATATAGCTCCTTAACTCAAAAAGTGAATGTTTATTTCTGTAATTCTTCACATAAATACTGATATGAGTACATCAGAACTTAATCATCAGAACTTCCATTAGAACTTGTCCTCAGAATTTATGCAACTAACACTTAGACTGTTCATCTAAAACAACATTGATCACCACAGTAATTTTCATCATTCATATGGAGTGTAAGTGTGTGCATTAAGATAAATATCAGACAAAGAGTAAAGTCTGATTCACTTCAGTACATCTTAGAAATAAGGCATAACTAAGAACTTTGCTCAAAATCTGTCATTATTCTGAAGTCTACTATAGAATGAGTTCATGCATGAGTCCACCTCATCTGTTTTGTACTCATTTTATGCATCTTTTGAAATTTCTTTTTACAGTGGCTTCTCAGTGTAAGTAAGTAACGACTGCTTATCAGAATTTATGCTATTATCAGAGTATTTCTCCAGTAATCAGAGAATGTGAAAAGTCACCAAGAAAATTTTATTTTGCTTTTCTAATGGATATTACTTAATACCAGCAATGTACTTGGGTCTTCCCTTCCACATACATTTTTCTCTAGATCTCAAAGGAGTACCTGATATTTATTTCTTTTCTTTTTATTTTTCTTTTGATAAGTGAGGCTTATCAGCACTTAGTACATCCATAAGATTTACAAACATCAGAACTTAACAGATAAGAAACATCATTCTAGTTTTTGACTTAGTAATAAGATACACAAAGTAAACATAACTAAGCTCAATATCAGAATTTGCTTGTGTTAAAAGATTTCCACATAAACAATTATTTTAAACATGGGACCTTTAGTATATTAAAGACTACTTGGTCAGCATCTAGCGCAGTTATCCTCATTGGATTGAATAGTCACAGAAACATTCATATCACTATCAGAGTTTAAAAATTCACATCAGACAACAATCAGCACTTAGAAAATTTCAATTTAAGCATAAAATACACAAATATAGTAATATCTGTAAACACTGATCATAAAGTCTTATGTAACAGAACATAAACTAAGCAGATTTAGAGAAAGAACTTGAAACCATTCTAAGTTCATTTACCAATCTTGTAAAAGTAGCTTCACACAGTGGTTTTGTAAGATATCTGCTAGTTGTTGATCTGTTGGAACAAAGTGCAATTCCACTGTACCCTGCATCACATGTTCCCTTATGAAGTGGTACCTAATGCTGATGTGCTTTGTCATTGAGTGTTGAACTGGATTACCTGTCATAGCAATAGCACTTTGATTATCACAGTAAATACGGATTTTAGAATATGTTAACCCATAATTCAGTAACTGATTATTCATCCAAAGAATCTGTGCACAACAACTTCCTGCAGCAATGTATTCTGCTTCAGCAGTTGATGTGGAAATTGACTTTTCTTTCTTGCTAAACCAAGAAACCAATCTGCCTCCAAGAAATTGGCAGCTTCCACTTGTGCTTTTCCTGTCAATTTTGCACCCAGCAAAATTTGCATCTGAGTAACCTATTAGCTTAAAGTCTGATTCCCTAGGATACCACAATCCTAGATCAGCTGTACCCTTAAGGTACTTGAAAATTCTTTTCACCGCTGTTAAGTGAGGTTCTCTTGGAGCTGCTTGAAATCTTGCACAAAGACAGGGAACATACATTATATCAGGTCTACTTGCAGTTAGATAGAGTAGTGAGCCAATCATACCTCTGTAATCAGTAATATCTACTGATATACCAGTATTCTTATCCAATTTTGTTGCAGTGGCCATAGGAGTGGATGCACTTGAACAGTCTTGCATTCCAAATTTCTTCAACAAATTTCTGGTGTACTTAGATTGACAAATAAAAGTTCCTTCTTCATTCTGCTTAACTTGAAGGCCCAAAAAATAGCTAAGTTCTCCCATCATACTCATTTGATATCTTGACTGCATTAGCTTGGCAAACCTTTTACAAAGACTGTCATTTGTAGAATCAAAAATGATATCATCAACATATATCTGCACCAAAAGTAAGTCCTTTCCATGGTTGAGATAGAATAAAGTTTTGTCAATAGTCCCTCTGTTAAATCCACTTTCCAGAAGAAACTGAGCTAATGTCTCATACCATGCTCTTGGAGCTTGCTTAAGGACATAAAGTGCTTTATCAAGTCTGTAGACATGATGAGGAAATTTTGAATCTACAAACCTGGAGGTTGTTCAACATATACCTCTTCTTCCAATTTTCCATTAAGAAAAGCACTTTTCATATCCATTTGAAAGACTTTAAACTTTTTGTGAGCAGCATAAGCCAAAAATATCCTTATGGCTTCCAATCTAGCAACTGGTGCAAATGTTTCATCATAATCAATTCCCTCCTGTGAGAGTATCCTTTTGCAACCAGCCTTGCTTTATTCCTTGTAATTATGCCATCACTATCAGTTTTGTTTCTGAACACCCACTTTGTACCAACAACTGATCTGTTCTTTGGTCTTGGCACTAGGGTCCAGACTTTATTTCTTTCAAATTCATTTAAGTCTTCCTGCATTGCTTGCACCCAATCAGCATCTTGAAGAGCTTCTTCCACTTTCTTTGGTTCAGCCTGAGAAAGAAAAGAGTGATAGAGACATTCATTTGATGTTGCTATCCTAGTTCTTATACCTGCTTCAGGATCTCCAATAATCAAGTCAGGTGTATGTGCTTTAGTCCACTACCTTGCAGATGGAAGATTATCTCTAGAACTGGATGCTCCCCCATGATCCATGCTGTCTCCATCAACATTTTTTGATGCTCCCCCTGAAATTATTCTCTCTGAGTTGGATCCTTCAGAATTTGGGTTTCCAGAATTATCAGAACTTGGCCCATAAGAACTTGATGAATCAAAATTTGAGTTTTCAGAATTATCAGAACTTGGCCCATCAGAACTTGACGAATCAGAACTTGAAGAGCCTATTCTAGGTTCTGATGCTTCTTGAGATGTGGTTGGATCTTCAATATGCTCCCCCTGCACAGGTGCATTTTCCTTTGGCATAGTCACCACAGTTTCAATAACATCAGAGTTTAACCCATCAGAGTTTGCAGTATCAGGATTTAGACTGTCAGGATTTAGACTGTCAGGATTTAGAGAATCAGAATTTAAAACTTAATTCTCAAATCTCAGCTGATCATGATCATTGAAATCTTCAAGTCCTGTAATCTTCTTATCATCAAAAGAGACATTGATAGATTCCATGACAACCCTTGTTCTTAAATTGTAGACTCTGAAGGCTTTTGTGAAAAGTGGATATCCAACAAAAATTCCTTCATCAGCTTTCAGATCAAATTTGGATAGTTGTTCAGGATGAGTCTTAAGAACAAAACACTTGCATCCAAATACATGAAAATACTTCAGATTTGGCTTATTTTTCTTCACTATCTCATATGGTGTCTTTCCATGCTTGTTGATAAGTGTTGCATTCTGAGTAAAACAAGCAGAATGCATAGCTTCAGCCCAAAAATAGATTGGTAACTTTGCTTCATCAAGTAGAGTTCGTGCAGCTTCAATAAGAGTTTTATTCTTTCTTTCAACAACTCCATTTTGCTGTGGAGTTCCAGGAGCAGAAAATTCCTTCTTGATTCCATGGTCTTTGCAGAACTCTTCCATAATCAAATTCTTGAACTCAGTGCCATTATCAATTCTTATGATTTTCACAGAGTCTTTAACCAATTTATCCAGTTGTTTGACATGATCAATCAAAATAGATGAAGTTTCACTTTTTGTGTGCAAGAAATACACCCATGTGTATCTGGTAAACTCATCTACTATGACCATAACATATTTCTTCTTTGCAATAGACATGACATTCACTGGACCAAATAGATCAACATGTAGTAGGTGATAAGGCTCAAGAATTAAAGATTCAGTCTTGCTCTGGAATGAAGATTTTCTTTGTTTTGCCTTTTGACATGAATCACAAAGGCCATCAGGAGCAAATACTGATTTTGGCAGTTCTCTCACAAGATCTTTCTTGACTAGTTCATTTATATTGCTGAAATTTAAATGAGAGAGTTTCTTGTGCCAATCCCAGCTTTCTTCAATTGATGCTCTACTTAACAGACAGATTGCAGAACCATCAGAACTTGTTGAAAGCTTGGCTTCATAAATGTTACCATGCTTGTATCCTTTCAGAACAACTTTGCCTGTAGATTTGCTTACAACTTCACAGTGTTCTTCAAAAAAAATCCACATGATAACCTCTGTCACAGATTTGACTAACACTTAGCAGATTGTGTTTAAGTCCTGAGACTAGAGTTACTTTTTCAATGATGACATTCCCAAGATTGATATTGCCATATCCCAGAGTTTTTCCCATGTTGCCATCTCCATAAGAAACACCTGGGCCAGCTTTCTCCACAAAGTCTGATAGCAGGGCTTTATTTCCAGTCATATGTCCTGAACATCCACTGTCCAGAACTATGATGTTTTTCCTGTTGCCCTGCAATCACAAAGACCACTAATGATTAGTTTTAAGGACCCAGACTTGCTTGGATCCTTTGGCCTTATTAAGTTTGTTAACATTTGCAGCGGATTTAACATCAGAGTTTATGTTAACATTTTTCTTATCAGAATTTACAGTATCAGACTTTGCATCAGAACTTACACCAGAAGGAATAATGCTAACTTTCTTTAAAAAAGGTTTTATTTGATAATAATCATAGTACAAACTATGAAATTCCTTACAAGTATAAATGGAATGCCATAAACTACCACAATGAAAACAAGGATTTTGTGGCCTATATCTAACAGACTGACTCTTAACTCCTGATTTTGAAGGTAAGGAGTTTATGTTTTTATTCTTCCTGCAAAAAGAAGCCAGATGGTTAGAATTTCCACAGTTATAATATTTCTTTCTAGGAGCATTAGGAACAGGCTTATAATCATTGCTTTTATTCACACCTTCCTTTCCATTCCTATTTTTCCTAAGTGGTTTTACCTTGTTTATATTCTTAACATCTTTCAGCTTATGCTTAAGCTGCTTCTTCATCATTAAGCTTATGTTAACTTCAGTTTGCTTATCCTGTTTTGGTTTGTCAGAAGTTAATTTCTCTTTAACTTTTGATTTATCAATATCAGAATTTACAGCTACAAACTTAACATGATTTATCTTTGGCTTTTGTTTAACAACTATAGGCTCAATTTCTACAGTTCCTTTATTATTCTTATCATCTCCACAACCTAAGCCCTCTTTCCAGTTTCCACTACTTAACAAATTCTGAGTTGTTCTTCCAGAGTTAGTCCAAGTCCTGATAATCTCTCTTTCCTTTTCTAACTCAGTTTTTAGAGATTGATTCAATTTTAACACTTCTTCTCTAACATAAAAAGCATCATCTCTTTCTTTCTGAGTTTGACGGAACATAACTAACTCTTTTTCTAAATAGTCATTCATTTTCTTAAAAGCCAAATTTTCAGAAATTAACCTTTCACATGTTAAATCTTGATCTCTATAACTAATGAACATGGTTTTAAGATATCTTCTCAACTCAGTAATATCATCAGTATGAAAAGCATAAGTTGTTTGATGTACCTTTAACTCAGCAGCTTCAGAACTGCTTTCAGCATTTGCCATCAAAGCATAGTTCACCTCACTTTTATACTCTGAAGTTTCCGTCCATCTTTTCTTCTTTGTGACAAGTGCCTTGCCTTTGTCACCTTTTCCTTTCTTGCAGTCAGGAGATATGTGACCTTTCTCACCATAATTGTAGCATTTAACATTTGAGTAATCTCCTCTGTCAGACTTTTCAGCTTTACCTTCAGATTTTCTGAATCCCATCTTATTAGAACTTCCACTTTTCCTAGAAAACTTCTTTCCCCTTCTGAATTTCCTGTAAGCTATCTTTGTGATACCTTTCACCATAAGAGCATACAGCTTCATCATCTCTTCATCAGCATCCATCTCAGATAGACTTTCAGTTTTTGAATCCTCATCACTATCAGAACTTGATGACTCGGTATCAGACTTTGTGATGAGATCCTTTCCTTTGCCTTTCTTTGAGACAACCACTTTAGGGGATTCCTCCTCAGCCTTAAGAGCAACTGTCCTTGACTTTCTCCCATGCCTCTTGCTTCTTTGATCCATCTCAAGTTCATTAGTTTTGAGCATATCATAAATTTCATCAAGAGTAGTTTCATCAAGAGCATAGTTGTCTCTTATAGTAGTTGCCTTTAAATCCCAACTTTCAGGAAGAGCTAAAAGGAATTTAAGATTAGTATCTTCAAGACCATATTCCTTATCCACCAGTGACAAATCATTCAAGAGTTTGACAAATCTGTCATATAAACCAGTTAATGACTCATCAGGTTTTGAGTCAAAGTGCTCATACTCTTGAGTGAGTATAGTCCTCCTGTTCTTCTTAATTGAATCAGTTCCTTGGCATCTTGTCTCCAAGGCATCCCATATCTCCTTTGCAGTCTTGCAGTTAATCCCTGTTTGACATGACATTATCAATGACACTGTGCAGTAAATGTCTTACTGTTAGTCCCTTTTTCTTGAAATAAAAATGTTCAACTCGATTATAGATATATTTGTTTTGATTAGCACAATGCGGAATGTAAACTTAAATGAATCAAAACATAAGTAATTAAAAACAAGAGTCTTTAAAAACTTTCTGGTGGATTTAAACAATTCCACCAGAGATATATATAATATATCGAGAGGACTCTGTGTGTAGAAATGCTCACAGCTGCTTACAAATGGAACTGCTGAGAATACAGGAAATGCTAAAGATTATGCTTACAAAGATTTCTCTGTTTTTGTGTTTCTCAACTATCTCAGTTATATTTCTATTTGCTACTCTCTTGGTTTATATAATACCAAGATTACAAAGTCAAAAAGACTGAACAAATATAAAATCTAACAGTCTTAAGCTTTGCTGCTTTTCGTCCTCTATTACCCAGTTAATGGGCTTCCACAGTGTGTTTGTATACATCTTCGACGGCTGTGTGTCAGCTTTCACTGTTCTACTACTGTTTGAATTCTTCATATGATCATCCGTCGACTTTCAGAACATCCGTTGATGGTTTAATTGATCATCCGTCGAATGCTATATTAAACATCCGTTGATAGTCATTTGATCATCCGTCGATGGCTTTGTTAATCATCCGTCGGTAGCTATTTTGGCACTTGACTCTATATCACTTATGCAGAATTACAAGACATCAATTATGTACAATTAATCAACCTATTTTGCATATCTACTTAAAGTCAACATGACATATATGCTACTACAGATTCTATACAAAGGTGCATACATAACTGTGCTACAAACTTATTATTACATAAGCTACTCACTCGATGGATAATAAGTTAATCATCCGTCAGGACTATAATAAGTTATCCGTCGGGACTATAATTCTTATCCGTCGAGTGCTACATAATTTCACTAAGTAAAATCTACTTAGATGTTTTGTTTATGAAATCATCAAGTACACAACATATGCACAACACTTACCTTTGCATCCTTTGCAATAGATGAGATATCTTCAGGTGTATATTCACTTTTCTCCTTTGGTACAGTCTGTGCTGGCTGATCTGTAACTACAACAGAGAGCTTGGTTGGCTTATGTGGTCCTTCATTAATTCTATCAAGGTATTCTGGATCTGTAGCTTCTAGAAACATAGACATCCTCACCTTCCATATGGGATACTCAGAAGGTTTTAGTATGGGAACCCTAATAGTCTCATATCGATTATGGATTTGAGTCTTTGGAGTTTCTTCAGTTTGGTGGGCTTGGTTGGAGTTTGTGTTTCTTTAGACATGATATTTTTTGGATCTTTACTGTATGTATGTTAACGGATTGCTCTGATACCACTTGTTAGGTCATACACACTGTAGAAGGGGGTTGAATACAGTGTCTAGCACAATCAAATCGAATTAAGAACACAAGTATGAAACACATAATATTCTTATTAATAAAATAGTATTACAATGGAACCGTCCTCTCTCAGTGATGAATAAATATCATGAGAGCTGCTAGGGTTACAATGAATAATATTCTCGATTAAGATAACACATATAGTGTAAACCCTATGTTGTGTTTATATAGACACACAGTTACAAGATAATCTTCTAATTGATATCGAATATGATTCTGCATCCTAAAATATATCAACTAGTTATCTTTTCTTCCAAGTACTCTATTCTTCATAAAATTCTTCTTCATGCATATCTCTTCTTGTTTTAGTCTCGATCTTCTTTCCTTTCAATCAGCTACCTTCCTTATCTGAAAGTCTCCATAAGTCCTGATATTATCTCCTGATAAATATTTTCTGATAACTTAAGTTCTTACAACTTAAGTTCTGATATCTTAAGTCCTGACTTCAGTATAGGTACTGATTTCCAGTTAAGTCCTGATTTGTCCTGTTATTTAAGATCTGAAAAACTAAACACAAATCATCATTAGACATGACATCACAAATATATCTAACAAATTTCAATAGTCACATCCTTTTGGGAGGATGCAACTAGGGATGTGCTAATTTCCTTTTATATCACTACAGTCTTTTGGGAGACTGCAGTATGGCTAGCTTGGGTTACACTGACCTCACCCTTCTTATCCTTGGGGCTTATTTGATTTTGTTAGAAATATGTTGTGCACTTGATGATAAGTTAAACAAAACACTTAGTAGATTTAATTCATTGAATTTGTAGCCTTCAATGGATGATCACTTTAACATCCATTTAAAGGGTATCTTATGTTTTTAATAAGTCTAGTAGCACATTTCTGCATATTGTAATGCCTTAGAGAACCAGATGTTGTAAAATGTTTTAAGTCATGTTCACTACTAGATTGATATACAAGATAGGTTGGCTAATTATAAATATTAGATGTCTTGTAATCTTGTATATATGAAATAGAGTCCACTGCCATGAAGATAGCCTCAACGGATGTTCCACAAGGCTTCAACGGATAATCAACTAATGTCTCAATGGATGATCAACAGGACTCTCAATGGATGATCCAACAAAGCTTCAACGGATGATCTAACTGGGTTCCAACGGATGAACAAATTCAAAAGAGCCATTGATAGTGACTTGAAAGTCACATGCGTTGATTGTATGTAAAAGGAATGTGGCGACCTATTATCAGGTTTTAGAGAACAAAAAAGCATTTCCATTTCCATGCTTAACTGAAGATATTCAAAGATGCTAGATTGAGAAATGAAGGAGCATGAAATTAAACTAGAAACATTTTGTCTTATTTGTTTGTCTTTTATCATGTAACTTGGTGATATATATAAACCAAGTGTAACAAGTAGAAAAATATCCAAGTAAGTAAGCAATTACTAGAGAAATAGATAAGTTATATCTATAAATAATTTCTCTGTTCTTGTGAGTTCAACTTGTAAGCAGCTGTGTGCAACTACATTGCATCATAGAGTTCTTAAAGTAATATATATCTCTGGTGGATAAATTCAATCCACCAGAAAGTTTTTAAATACTTGTAATTGATTGCTCCAATACTTTCATTCCGCACCTTAGCCAAATCAAACACTGATATACATTCATAGTAGAACAATTCTTAAAATTGAAAAAGTAGCCATAATTACATTCAACCCCTATTCTGTAATTCTTCGTTATATTGTTTGGGAATAATAATTGGTATCAGAGCAACCTCTTAAAGAACAAAGAGTTTAAAGATCATAACAACTAACAAGATGAACATAAAAGATGTTGGAGTAAAAATTCATTTTCTGTACAAAGACAATTATCACCATTGGAAGGTGAAGATGCACCTGCATCTCCTATCTCAAGATGAAAGATATGTGGACTGTATTGAGAAAGGTCCACATGTTCCTATGAGAGCTGCTATAGGAAATGAGCCTTCCATCCCAAAGCCTAGAGCAGAATAGTTTGATCCAGATATTGAACAAGTACATAAGGATAAGAAGGCCATGAACATTTTGTTTAATATTGTTGATGGTGACATGTTTGACAACATCATAAACTGCAAAATTGCCAAAGAGGTTTGTGATACTATTCAGGTTATATGTGATGAAAATGAGCAAGTAAGGGAAAATAAAAAATAACTCTTGATTCATCAATATGAGCATTTTTATAGTGAAGAAAGTGAGTCACTTACTGACATTTTCAGTAGATTTCAAAAACTATTGAATGCTCTAAAGTTGTATGGAGGAGTCTATAAAATAAATGACTCAAACCTCAAATTCCTTAGATCTCTACGAAAGGAATGGAAGCCTATGATAGTCTCACTAAGAAGCTCTCAAGACTACGAGGAATTCACCTTGGATAGACTGTATGGGATTCTAAAGACCTGTGAGCTTGAAATAGAGCAAGATGAGAAGCTGGAGAAAGGAAGAAAGAAAGGAGGATCCATTGCATTGGTCGCTGAGCAAGAAAAGGAGAAGGAGATAAAGGTTGAAGCTGTTGAATCTGCACCTACCCCTAGAGATTGTGAAGGCAAGGGAAAAGGGCTAGTAGCTGAACATGAAGACCATCTTAATCAAGATGATATGGATGACATAGATGAGCATCTGGCTTTTCTATCCAGGAGGTTTACCAAGTTCAAATTCAAGAAGAATTTTGGAGCATCCAAGCCAAACATAAACATGGTTGACAAGTCAAAATTCAAATGTTTCAAGTGTGGCTTGAGTGGTCATTTTGCAAGTGAATGCAGAAAACCTGATTCTGACAAAAAAAAGTTTGAGCCGGTGGACTACAAAAAGAAGTATTTTGATTTGCTCAAACAAAAGGAAAGGGCCTTTCTAACTCAAGAAAATGACTGGGATGCTGATGGATTGGATGAAGATAAGGATACAAGCTATGTCAATCTAGCACATTAATCTAAAGCTGAGTGTAATGATGCCATAAATGACATGTCTACCGAATTATATCATCAGCGTGTTACAGTCAAATCTCTCACTAAAGAAAACACTAAAATTAAAGAGAACAATATGTTTTTAAGTGAAAGAAACAATGTGTTAGAAACTCAATTTGTTGAGTTTGAGAAATTGAAGATAGAGTGCAAGAATGCTAAAGAAGAACTAACTGAATCCTTAAAGAAATAGGAGATTTTAAGAAAGTAACTTAAACGAGAACATGAGGTAATTAAGGCATGGAAATCATCTAGAGATGTCCATGCTCAAATTACTAAAGTTCAAGGTATATAATCCTTATGTGATGAAGCCTGGAAAAAGAGCAAGGAGAAACTTGATTCCAATTTGGTTGAAGGATTTTCAACGGATGTGGATTCGACGGATGATGAATGTTATCCGTCGAATAATCAAAAGAATTATCCGTCGAAAGACAAGGAACCAAATCCGTTGAGTGAAAGAAAGCCAGTTAGTAAAGCCAAACTAGCTAAGCTAAATGAAAAATATGGATCAGTTTCTAAGAACTTTGTTCCAGGAGAAACAAGTCAAGTGAAAAAGGTCAAAAGAGTCAATGTAGAGCATCTGTCTATCAAGCAATTGAATGACAAATTGGAGAAAATTGAGGTTAAAGCAGAATCTAAAAGGAAAAACAATAGGAATGGGAAAGTAGGAATTAACAAAAATAACAACTACACACCTGATAAATATGCACCTAGAAAAACTTATGTGAAGTGTGGTAGTGTTAATCATATGTCTGTTAATAGCAAACTTGCTATGCCTGCACCCATGTCTGCACCTCCTTATTTTCCTAACATGTCTACCATGCTTGTGAATGTTATGCCTGCACATAATTTGAATGCACAGTTTGCTAATATGCCATTTGCACAAAATCCTTATTATACTGCATTTAGTATGCCACAAAGGCCATTTAGCATACCTTACTGGAATAACATGTTTGCACATAATATGCCTTTCCATGCTAACCAACATGTGCATGATAATTATGCAATGATGAATGGTTTTAAGGGTTCTACTCAATTGACTAAGGATGAATCTCAAATACCTAATTCAAATGAGGACAAGCCTAAGAAACCTAAGAAAAAGGCTAACAAAAGAGGACCCAAGCAAACTTGGGTACCAAAATCAACTTGATTTGATTTTGTTGTGTGTAGGGAAACAGAAAGAACCTTAGGTATTTGGATAGTGGGTGCTCAAGGCACATGAATGGAGATTCTACCCTGCTCACTGAGTTCAAGGAGAGAGCTGGCCCAAGTATTACTTTTGGAGATGACAGTAAGGGTTATACGATGTGATATGGCTTGATTTCAAAGGATAATATCATCATTGAGGAAGTTGCCCTAGTGGATGGACTCAAGCACAACTTGTGTAATATCCCGTATTTTTAGAATTATTATAATTATTATTTGAATATATATATATGTGCTTTTATGATTTAGAAGGAATAAAATGGTGGATATTTTATTCCTGTTTGACGAGTTTGTGTTATTAAATGGAAATATGCTAATTGTTAAGTATTATATCGATCCTTGTTAATTTCTGAAAATATTTACTTAAATATATTATTTTCAAAAGTTATTTGAAAGCCGATCTTATTGATAAGGTAAATTGAGTTTGTTTTGTAATATCCGGGATATATCGTGTAATTATTTTTATCAATAAATAATTATTATGTGATTAGTAAGTGAATTTTGGTGAATTATCTAGCAATTAGATATGATGTTTGGATGTTTATATGTGATAAAATTTGAGTATTTTAATTTTTATATGTCCAAATTAAAATATAGATAATTGTGATATTTTCTGGTAATTTTTGGATTGTTATATAATTTTATAATGATTTATGAATTTATTAATTATTTTCTGAATAATTACAAAACTATTTTGTAAAGCCGAGAATCGTCCAACTTCAACCGTTTTTGCGTTTTTATAACCCGAATTTCTTTGAAAAACTCCTTCCTAACCTAATCTGGATATTCTGAACATTTTTCGTGTTTTAACTTTTTCGATCCGGATTACGGTTTGACCCGTACGCGTCTCGGCGCAAAATATTTCCGATACGATAATCATTTTGATAAAACAACAAAACCCGTATTATTGATGACAGGATATTATTACATTATTTTCGTATAAAGTGTTTTATAAGAAGCCCAATTTTGATAATTATCCAAATCTGATACTTAATTGTATCATGTTTATAGTTACTTAGCGGCTAAGTAATTTATTTTCGGATCCGATACGTTCCAACGAGATACTCCTTACGTGTTTAAAATGTTTGTATATGGGATTATACACAATTTGGAAGCGTGTTTATTAGCGTTTTTATCGAGGTACTCATTTTATCTCGTTTTATGCGTGTTTGAATGTATTTTATGTATTTTCGGAGTTTTCTATTAATGTAGGAATCATGTTGGTTTCTCAAAAATCAACGGACCGGGACCCCACCAGAACGTCAAAGCCCACAAAATTCATGTTTTTATTTTTATAAAATCATTAATTCAAATACCCATTTTTTTGCATTTTTGAATAATCCGTAATTTTTGGGGAATTTTGATATAAATTTTATATTTTATTGCTTTTAAAATTATTCCTCATAATTATTATTTTGGGGCCTAATTATTTTAATTATGGGAATAAAAACACTCTTAAATGATTTTAGGGTATTTATTTTACAGATAATTTAATTAGCTGCAAAAATATATTTTTATTCATTTATTTATTAAAAATTCGGAAAATAGAAAGAAATCAAAAACACATTTTGGGGGTATGATTTTGTTCTTCACAAAAATTTGATGATTCTGGGAGTTCTAGGATTCCAAATTGGATGTTCTACATACCAAATTGATCCCCGTGACGTGCCCGTTCTATTGGTACCAAAATCACGAATCGAGGTTAAGTATTTTACAAAATCGATTTTAGTGTTCTTGTTCATGAATTTATTTTTGAAATAGGATGATTGTTGATTGATTTTGATGTTATAGATAGCTTTAAAACAATTAGGGGATTCGATAATATATTTACTTCAATTGTTTAATCCCTGGAATAATATAACGAGTTCTTGGTTTGTACCTTTTTAATTTTGATTTATTTTCTGGTTATTGAAGATTGTTAAGGGTTTATGATGATATGATGTTAGGTCACACACACTGTAGAAGGGGGTGGAATACAATGTTTACTACAATCAAATCGAATATAAGAACTCAAGTAACAGAAAACAGATTTTATTCAACACAATAAACTCTGTTACAATATGGAACTGTCCTCTCTCAGTGATGAACAAATTATCACGAGAGCTGCTAGGGTTACAAAGAATAATAACTTCGATAATGATAACACTTATAGTGTAAACCCTATGCCTGTATTTATATACTACACAGTTACAAGATAAATTCTAATTGATATGGAATATAATTTTGCTTCCTAAAATATATCAACTAGTTATCTTTTCTTCCAAGTATTCTATTCTTCATAGAATTCTATTCTTCATGCATATTTCTTTCTGTCTTAGTCTCGATCTTCTTTCCTTTCAATCAGCCGCCTGCCTTATCTAAAAGTCATCTTAAGTCCTGATATTATCTCCTGATAAATATCTTCTGATAACTTAAGTTCTGATAACTTAAGTTCTGATATCTTAAGTTTTGTCTTCAGTATAAGTGCTGATTTCCAGTTAAGTGTTGATTTGCCCTGTTAGTTAAGATCTGAAAACTAAACACATATCATATTACACATGACATTATCAAATATATCTAACAATCTCCCCCAACTTGTAAGTTAGCATAATATACAAGTTCAACAGATATTTGATGATGTCAAAAACATGAAGTACAAATGCATGAGAATTTGACTAGATAACTACAACTTACATTCCTTTCAGCTTTACCATCTTTAACTTCTGATAACAGCTTCAGTCTGTATACACTTCAGAATTTAAGCAGTTGTAGATCTTTGATTTGGCTTCAATTGCTGATCTCTTTGATATCAGGAGTTGTTCTGAGATAGTTCTTCAACAAACATCTCTCAGCATATTCAAGTTAATTGACCATCCTCCTTTTAGCATTTATCAATTCAGCCGTATCTTCACCAGTTTGAAAAATAGCTGCTCTGAGATAATTTATCTTAGCTTTTCTTATCTCCTGATCTAGTCTGATTAGATATGCCTTGTCAGACTCTAGATTGAATTCCACAACCTTATAACCCAGAAAAGTAGTTATGATCTTAGCAGAGTTAGGCTTCATTTCGACAATATCACCTT
Organism: Apium graveolens; assembly: GCF_009905375.1. Lineage (NCBI taxonomy): Eukaryota > Viridiplantae > Streptophyta > Magnoliopsida > Apiales > Apiaceae > Apium > Apium graveolens. The sequence goes on along the minus strand of NC_133650.1, from coordinate 97,856,580 downwards.
TGTGATCTCTGTACTTGGGATAATATGTGTTGTCAGACTTTACAGAATAAAGCTTCTTCTGTCTTTGAATTTGAGACTTTAAATAACTTGCAGCACTATCTGTTAATCTGTCTTTCACTTGAAGTAGGAATAGAACATGTTCCAGTTCCTCAAAATACTTCAGTGGTATAGCATTCTGCCTAATCCGGTATACCCTTCCATCTATCATAAAATATAACAAGATATGTTCTTTCAAAAAGGTATGGTAAACCATTTGTACAGATTCAAGTCGATTCAATCTTTCAGGAGTTGCTCCAACACCTAGTTCACTTAAGGAAGTTGGATCATTGGTAGTGTTATGTACTCTTCTTTCATCAGAACTACCCAATCCAAATTTATCTCTTGCTTCCTTTCCTGTAACAACTCTTGCTTCAAAACCACTTGTTGTAGTCTTCAAAAGTTGAGCCTGTTTAGCTTTGGTGAATCCTGGTAGGAGTATCTTTGAAGGTTTAACATGAGCAATGTCAGAGGTTTCCTTTTCCTTATATTCTGATATCAATCCAACTTGAGCTATGTCAGAGGTTGCTTGCTTCACTGTCATATCAGAACTTACTACATCTTGATTCTGAATAATATGAGCCATGTCAGAGGTTATTTGAAAAATCTTCTTCTGCATCAGAGTAAGATTAGCATCCTTTTCATCATCAGTTATTTCTTCATCCATGACTGGCATATAAACCTTTACAGGTTCATCAACTTTTTCTTTGCCCTTGGACCTTGGATCAATTTCCATTTGTGATTTGACTTTGATTTCCTTAGAACTCGTTCTTTCCTTTATCACAATACCCTTAGGTTTTGGAAATTTCTTTTCAACGACAGAAGCTTTAGATTTTGTCTTGACACCTTCTGCTTTGAGTCTAGCTTCTTCTTCCTTTAGACTCTCAAAGTCCACTCCTGGATTTTCTTTAAGAAATAACTCCTTTGAAATTTCTTCATCAAGTTCCAGATGTTCACCAGAACTTAACCTTTTACCAGTATCAGAACTTATTCTTTTCCCAGTATCAAAACTTGTTCCTTGACTTGTAATTCTAGCTTTACTTGATGAAAATCCTTTGCCTTGACCTTGATCTCTACCCTTGTTAGAGTTGCCCTGGTCATCATTTCCATCATCCTTTCCCTTCAATGTCTGAATAGATTTGCATTTGGACTTAATCACTTTCTCCCCCTTTTTGGCATCAGCAGGTAAAAGAAGAGAGACAAGCAATTCCACTGAGGATTGGATCTCATTGAGTTAATTTTGGTGAGAAGCTTGATTCTTCAGAATTTCTTCAATTTGAGTTTGTTGCTTCTCCTGAGTTTTCTCAATGTAGGCAATTCTGTCAAAGGCTGGCTTGAAAAATCTGTTCTTTTCAAGTTTCACATTCATATCTTGCTGGATCAAAGTTTCTTGAATTTTATTCACCTTGGCATGAGTTATCGAGTGTTGACCTTGAAGGTGTTGGGAACCACGGACTTGGGGTGTTACTACGTTTTACGATAAAGATTACGAAAAGAAAATCACCTTGTTAATGGTTGATTCCACGCTCTTCTATTGTATTCCCAAATTCCCTTGAGCGAAGTGTGGCCTCCGTCTTCTCAAGTTATCCTCTCTTCTTGCTCCTTGGTGGCTACAATATATTTTCACACACTACCAAGCAAGAAGAGAATAAGAATATATATAGGCTACAATAGGGACCATGGATAATTAGGTTGGGCCTTCTAATTACATCTTGAGCCTAGCCCAATGTAATTAAATATTAATTCAATTCACTAACGAATTAATATTTGCACTACCTTTCCTAATACCGCAATTTAATTAATTCAGTTCCAATATTATTTGCTTATTAAATTCCCCATGTTTAAAATATTACATGTCCATTAATTAAATAAATTACTGATAATTTATTTAATTAATATCTTTTATCCTTGATCATCCACTCAACCTTTATTTAATTATGCCAGAATAAATTCCACCTGCAGGGTTTCACATAATTAAATCTTTTTGAGCTTTCAAGGGGACATCATTAACCTGAATATTATCAGGACATGGATTCCTTCAATAAATAATATCCACCAGGTATATAATTCCATCACCCAAAATATAATGATATAATTCAAAAGAATTACTTCATATATAAATCAAAGCATGTAAATAATATATATGTGTCAATTATTATTTCCGGATTAAGAACCTAAGCATTAATAATAACATAGAATCTTAGTTCTCCTTCTTAATCAGTATTAAGGGAACAATTCTAAATTTGATCCTATTCAATATACACAAAGTATACTAGTATTATTTATTAGTCAATATAAACTAATCTAAATAATACTACAGCCATACCAGTGGATTGTCCAACACCACCTGTGTTGTGAACCTTATTATATTATATAACCGTATTTAACAATCTAATATTCTGTATCCCATTTGATACTAGATTGTTCACAATATATAATATTAGACAACATGTAAACATTCAAATGATTCTCAATTAAACTAGCCAGAAATAAATGTATATACTTCAAATAAATATTTTCAGTATACACTAACAATCTCCCACTTATACTCAAAATATTCTATGTGTACATCAGTGTTTATTTAATCCACTATTACATAAAAATCTATGTGTCCATTCATCTGACTCCTATCACTTCCACATGCTTGTCAAAAATCTTGGCTGGCAAGCTCTTTGTGAAAGGATCTGCCCGGTTGTCTTCTGATGATATGTGAGCCACAACTATATCCCCTCGCTTTACGATTCCTCGTATGAGATGATACTTACGTTCAATATGTTTAGCTGCTTTGTGGTCTCGCGGTTCCTTTGAATTTGCCACAACACTAGTGTTATCATAATACACTGTCAAGCTCCTAGGAAAATTAGGTACCACATCTAAGTCCAAAAGGAAGTTCCTGAACCATACAGCCTCCTTGGCAGCCTCAGAGGCCGCCACATACTCGGCCTCCATGGTGGAGTCTGCAATGCATTTCTGCTTTACACTCCTCCATATAACGGCTCCACCTCCCAAAGTAAAAACATATCCCGAGGTTGATTTCCTCTTATCCCTATCTGATTGGAAATCTGAATCAGTATATCCCAAAGGAAATAGATCTGAGGCCTTGTAAATATACTCCTTAGTCCTTCTCAGGTACTTGAGTATAGTTTTTACTGCACTCCAATGTTCCTGACCTGGGTTCGACTGATATCTACTAATCATGCCTACAGCAAAGCATATGTCAGGCCTCGTACATAACATAGCATACATTAAGCTTCCACATGCTGAAGCATAAGGAACTGCTTTCATGCTCTCTATATCCTTAGGTGTCGAAGGACACTGCTTCTTAGATAGAGCAACTCCATGCTTAAAAGGTAGAAAACCTTTCGTGGAGTTCTGCATGTTAAAATGAGCTAATACTTCATCAATGTAGGGCTCTTGAGATAAAGCCAACATCCTTTTCTTGCGATCCCTTATAACTTTGATCCCAAGGATGTATGCCGCTTCACCTAAGTCCTTCATGTCAAATTGTTTGAACAACCATGCCTTTACTGATGACAACATTTCAACATTGTTTCCAATGAGTAAAATGTCATCTACATATATTACTAGAAAAACCACTGCATTACCTTCACTTCTCTTATACACGCACGATTCGCTTGGACTTTGATCAAATCCATATGATTGGACTGCCTGATCAAAACGAATATTCCAGTCTCTAGAATCTTGTTTAAGTCCATAAATAGACCTCTTAAGCTTACATACCAGATGCTCTTGGCCTTCCTTAATGAATCCTTTTGGTTGCTGCATATAGATGGTTTCTTCAAGACTTCCATTAAGAAAAGCTGTCTTGACATCCATTTGCCAAATCTCATAATCGAGATGAGCTGCTATAGATAAAAGAATACGGATTGACTTAAGCATGACTACCGGTGAAAAGGTTTCCTCATAATCGATACCTTCTTTCTGAGTATACCCTTTCGTAACAAGTCTTGCTTTCCAGGCTTTCACCTTTTTATCTAATCCCCTTTTTTTCTTGTAGATCCACTTACATCCAATAGGTTTTATACCTTTGGGTGGTTCCACGAGCTCCCAGACCTGATTAGAATACATTGATTCTATCTCAGATTTTATCGCCTTTTGCCAAAGATCTGTATCTTTGTCTTGTACTTCCTCTTCGTATGTACGGGGATCATCATCATGTTCACCAGAGACCAAGTCTGAAGACTCTCCCAAAAACATGAATCTATCAGGCTGTTGAACAACCCTCCCACTACGACGAGGCACTGGTGCGGTATTAGTGACAGGTTGTACATTTTGTTGTGGTTGTTCTACTTGTACTGCAGCTTCATAGGTATTACCTGTCCCTCCCACTAGTTCCTCTAAAACGACACTACTCATGGGTTTGTGATTCATTATATATTCCTCCTCTAAGAATCTTGCATTGGTGCTAACAATGACATCCCGATTCTTCGGACTATAAAATAAATATCCTTTCGTTCCCATGGGGTAGCCTACAAATAACTTTACTTCTGTACGAGATTCTAACTTAGTCGCGTTCTTGTTCAGCACATGTGCTGGACAACCCCATATTCGAATATATCTTAGACTCGGTTTATCCCCGGTCCACAATTCTAAGGGGGTTTTAGGAACCGACTTAGAAGGTACTAAGTTCAGAAGATAAGCTGCTGTCTCTAAGGCATGTCCCCAAAATGACTTGGGTAAATCCGAATAACTCATCATCGATCTAACACTCTCTAAAAGAGTCTGGTTCCTTCTCTCTGCTACACCGTTCTGCTGGGGTGTGCCTGGTGCAGTTAACTGGGATTCTATCCCATTTTCTGATAAATATTCCCTAAATCCTCCAAGCAAGTATTCGCCACCACGATCTGATCGTAGTGACTTGATACTTTTATTAAGTCGCTTCTCCGTTTTAGCTTTGTACTCTTTGAACTTATCAAAGCACTCAGACTTACGGCGCAATAAATAAACGTACCCATATCTAGAATAATCATTAATGAAAGTGACGAAATATTCATAACCACCTCTTGCTTGGATATTCATGGGTCCACATAAATCAGAGTGAACTAATTCTAACAGTTGTTTGGCTCTATTCCCCTTTGCCTTGAAAGGCCTATTAGTCATTTTACTTTCTAAGCATGATTCACAAACTGGAAATGGCTCCACTGCCAATGAGCTTAAAGGCCCGTCTACTACCAGTCTTTGAATCCTCCTCAAGTTAATATGACCTAATCTCAAGTGCCAAAGATATGTTTGGTTCATACTAGAAGGAGAAGGTTCCTTTCTTTTATTAGAGTTAGTAGATGTGTTGTTCAATTCCCTAAATTGCAGTTGCTGTGCAGGTTGACTAGGATTAATTATATACAAATTGTCTTGCAATGTACCAGAACATATAATTCATTTATTCATCATAATAGAAACATTACGATCCAAACAAACATTATAACCATCCAAAGCAAGTTTAGAAACCAAAATTAAATTCCTTCTAAAAGAAGGTACATAAAGACAATTGTTCAAAACCAAAATCCTATCAGAACCAAAAGATAAATGAATAACTCCTACTGCAACTACTGCTACTTTCGAAGCATCTCCCATGAACACGTATATCTCACCATCTCTAAGCATTCTGGATAGCCAGAACCCCTGCATAGAATTATAAACATGATCAGTGGCTCCTGTATCTACACACCAAGTGCTAGTAGATATAGCCGCTATAAATGTTTCTGTAACTAGAGAAAGAGACATACCAGTATTTTTTGTCTTCTTAGGAAGAGGACAATCCTGTTTCCAGTGACCTGACTGTTTGCATCTGAAGCACTTTCCCTTAGGTTTTTTCACACCACCCTGAACTCCCACTGCCTTCACAACTTTCTGTGTCTGAGCCTTTTTCTTCTTCTTAATATCTTTCGGTTTGGAGGAAGAACCTTTCTCAGCCACATTCACTTGAACACTCTGCCGAAATAATCCTTCAGCTGCCTGAAGTTCTGTCAGTAGTTCCGCGAGACTATACTGCCTCTTGTTCATGTTGTAATTCAAGCGGAACTGCTCAAAACTCTTGGACAAGCTCATAAGGATAATGTCAATCTGGGTTTCCCCGTCAAGTTCAGCACCAAGGATCTCTATCTCATTCAGATGTGACATCATCTTGAGAACATGGTCCCTTACAGGTGTGCCTTCAGCCATCTGAGTGTTCATTAAAGCCTTCATGGCTACTTTCCTAGCAGCCCTATTCTGATCTCCAAAAAGTTCCTTGAGATTAAAGAGCATATCCGAAGCAGTGGCCATAGACTGATGCTGATGCTGCAAAACACCCGACATTGCTGCCAGAATGTAACATCGTGACATCTCATCAGCCTTAATCCACCGTTTATAATACTCTTTCTCATCTTCAGGAGTATCAGCAGCAGGCTGATCAGGCTTGGGTTCATAAGTGCAAAACTTGTACTACTCAGTAGTCAACACAATGTCCAAATTTCGTTTCCATTCAATATAGTTAGGTCCGGTAAGTTTGTTATCCTTAAGTATGGTGAATAGTGGATTAAAGCCCATTTTATCCTGAGAATCATGCATAAAAACATCACATAAGGGTGTATTAAGTATTAAGAGCTATTGATTCCTCTAACAATTATTAAAATTAAATGCACTAACATCTAAACACCATAAGTTTCTGGTACGCCACGATGTGTGACATGTATACCACCTAATTTTGTTTAAATGTTACTTCGGTCCTATTACTAAATAATATGCCACGTTGGGGTGGACTATATTATTTTTCATAGCTAAGTGTATACCATCATCAAATCTAAAATTATTCGAAATCTATGGAACTTGGTACGCCACGATGGGCGGCGTGTATACCTTCTAATATTTGTAATTTTACCTTGAATAGAATACTTCAATTCAATATTCATCAATGGTTTGATTTCCAGGTAGTGGAGGAGTCACATCGGTCTCGCTTAATACCCACAGCCTTACAAGTTCGATGAACCCGTTTTTGACAAAATCGCCCCATATCAGAAATAAAGAAAATTCGTATTTATTCCTTTTTAAAATTTATTATTTTAAGAAGTTTGTTCTAGTAATTTCTATAATATTCTAGACACCATAAATTACATGCCACGATGGGTGACGTATATATAATTTACATTTGTCTTTATGTTAAATTACATACAAACAATAATGGAGAGCATGGGATTTAATTTCATATTAATTCCCTCTGCCACTTAGAATTTTTATTAAAATTGAGGAATTTTAAAATTAAATGGGGCCCTATGTCATTACAATTATGTCTAACATGCATTCAAAATACACACATAATTTTAGCAACATATAACATTTAATTAAAGCAATAAATTAAATTTATGTCCATGTCGTCCTAATTATGTTAAACATGCAATTTTAAAGGAATTACACACATAATTAACGACACACATAATCAATAAATTTAAAGCAATAATTAAAAAATTAATGGAAAAAATTAAAATAAATTTTCCACTATTATGGCCCTTTGAAAAAAAAATCCAGCTCTCGAAAAAAAGATTTCTGCCGCCAGCACCTGTTGCGCATGCCAGACCTGCGTTACAGCCAATCTGGGTGTGTTGCGCAGGTACGGCCTGCGTTACAGCCAAAATAAGCATGTTGCGCAGGTTCGGCCTGCGTTACCGCCATAACTTCACCTGTTGCGCAGGTCCGGCCTGCGTTACCCCTATTTCTTCTAGATTTTGCACGCGCCAGCCGCCAGTTCCTTTTCTGTTGAGTTTTTGTTTTGGTTTGTTCGATCCAAACACCAACTGCAGCCTCTTGTAATTGCACATCGGAACAAAAAACCACCGGAATTGATTTCCGAACGCACATAATTTTTTCAAAATACCCGAAACAATTACAAAAAATAGATCTAATACAAAACTAATTTTGTAAAATCTATTCTAACACGATCAACCCTCGTGTAAATTACAACCACGATTAAACCACATGGAAACCAAAACAAAAAATTAACCACGATTAAACCACGTGGGATCCAAACACATAATTAAAATATACATGGCCATAATAGTGGATTAACAACCTGCATCAAAACCAATACAAGCAAAACACTATATACACGCATATATAATTACGATATTGAAATTATATCATAAAACGTAGAACCCATTACCAGGCTCTTGATACCAATTGTTGGGAACCACGGACTTGGGGTGTTACTACGTTTTACGATAAAGATTACGAAAAGAAAATCACCTTGTTAATGGTTGATTCCACGCTCTTCTATTGTATTCCCAAATTCCCTTGAGCGAAGTGTGGCCTCCATCTTCTCAAGTTATCCTCTCTTCTTGCTCCTTGGTGGCTACAATATGTTTTCACACAATACCAAACAAGAAGAGAATAAGAATATATATAGGCTACAATAGGGACCATGGATAATTAGGTTGGGCCTTCTAATTACATCTTGAGCCTAGCCCAATGTAATTAAATATTAATTGAATTCACTAACGAATTAATATTTGCACTACCTTTCCTAAAACCGCAATTTAATTAATTCAGTTCCAATATTATTTGCTTATTAAATTCCCCATGTTTAAAATATTACATGTCCATTAATTAAATAAATTACTGATAATTTATTTAATTAATATCTTTTATCCTTGATCATCCACTCAACCTTTATTTAATTATGCCAGAATAAATTCCACCTGCAGGGTTTCACATAATTAAATCTTTTTGAGCTTTCAAGGGGACATCATTAACCTGAATATTATCAGGACATGGATTCCTTCAATAAATAATATCCACCAGGTATATAATTCCATCACCCAAAATATAATGATATAATTCAAAAGAATTACTTCATATATAAATCAAAGCATGTAAATAATATATATGTGTCAATTATTATTTCCGGATTAAGAACCTAAGCATTAATAATAACATAGAATCTTAGTTCTCCTTCTTAATCAGTATTAAGGGAACAATTCTAAATTTGATCCTGTTTAATATACACAAAGTATACTAGTATTATTTATTAGTCTATATAAACTAATCTAAATAATACTACAGCCATACCAGTGGATTGTCCAACACCACCTGTGCTATGAACCTTATTATATTATATAACCGTATTTAACAATCTAATACTCTGTATCCCATTTGATACTAGATTGTTCACAATATATAATATTAGACAACATGTAAACATTCAAATGATTCTCAATTAAACTGGCCAAATAAATGTATATACTTCAAATAAATATTTTCAGTATACACTAACAATCTCCCACTTATACTCAAAATATTCTATGTGTACATCAGTGTTTATTTAATCCACTATTACATAAAAATCTATGTGTCCATCCATCTGACTCCTATCGCTTCCACATGCTTGTCAAAAATCTTGGCTGGCAAGCTCTTTGTGAAAGGATCTGCCCGGTTGTCTTCTGATGATATGTGAGCCACAACTATATCCCCTCGCTTTACGATTCCTCGTATGAGATGATACTTACGTTCAATATGTTTAGCTGCTTTGTGGTCTCGCGGTTCCTTTGAATTTGCCACAGCACCAGTGTTATCACAATACACTGTCAAGCTCCTAGGAAAATTAGGTACCACATCTAAGTCCAAAAGGAAGTTCCTGAACCATACAACAAAACACTATATACACGCATATATAATTACGACATGGATATTATATCATAAAACGTAGAACCCATTACCAGACTCTTGATACCAATTATTGGGAACCACGGACTTGGGGTGTTACTACATTTTACGATAAAGATTACGAAAAGAAAATCACCTTGTTAATGGTTGCTTCCACGCTCTTCTATTGTATTCCCAAATTCCCTTGAGCGAAGTGTGGCCTCCGTCTTCTCAAGTTATCCTCTCTTCTTGCTCCTTGGTGGCTACAATATGTTTTCACACACTACCAAGCAAGAAGAGAATAAGAATATATATAGGCTACAATAGGGACCATGGATAATTAGGTTGGGCCTTCTAATTACATCTTGAGCCTAGCCCAATGTAATTAAATATTAATTCAATCCACTAACGAATTAATATTTGCACTACCTTTCCTAATACCGTAATTTAATTAATTCGGTTCCAATATTATTTGCTTATTAAATTCCCCATGTTTAAAATATTACATGTCCATTAATTAAATAAATTATTGATAAATTATTTAATTAATATCTTTTATCCTTGATCATCCACTCAACCTTTATTTAATTATGCCAGAATAAATTCCACCCGCAGGGTTTCACATAATTAAATCTTTTTGAGCTTTCAAGGGGACATCATTAACCTGAATATTATCAGGACATGGATTCCTTCAATAAATAATATCCCCCATGTATATAATTCCATCACCCAAAATATAATGATATAATTCAAAAGAATTACTTCATATATAAATCAAAGCATGTAAATAATATACACGTGTCAATTATTATTTCCGGATTAAGAACCTAAGCATTAATAATAACATAGAATCTTAGTTCTCCTTCTTAATCAGTATTAAGGGAACAATTCTAAATTTGATCCTGTTCAATATACACAAAGTATACTAGTATTATTTATTAGTCAATATAAACTAATCTAAATAATACTACAGCCATACCAGTGGATTGTCCAACACCACCTGTGCTGTGAACCTTATTATATTATATAACCGTATTTAACAATCTAATATTCTGTATCCCATTTGATACTAGATTGTTCATAATATATAATATTAGACAACATGTAAACATTCAAATGATTCTCAATTAAACTGCCCAGAAATAAATGTATATACTTCAAATAAATATTTTCAGTATACACTAACAGAAGGTGCCTAATACTCAATGCAGTAACTCTCAGTTGTGCCTTGAAATCATCATTTAACAACATTTCATCAGCTTTTTCCACATGCTCAACAAGAATCTTTTCAGAAGGAACAAAACTAACTGTGTTCCATTCCTTAGTCCACTCCTTTCCTCTAGGAGTTTCATTCCATGGTACCGGTGCTTCCCCTGTAACAAACTTCTTGACTAAATCAGCTTTATTAACTGTTTGTTGAGGTGCATGTCCTGATGGACCAGCTGCATCAGCATCTAAATTAGCAGCAGCTTCACCAGTAGTTTCTTCATTGGCAGCATCAGAACTTGTAGATCCTGCAGTATCAGCATCCTCTGATAAAATAACAGTATGTGAAGATATAGAGGCTTCAACATAATCCTCTAAATTCTGATCTGCAGCCAGGTTCTGATCAACATCCAAAATTGATGTTGTTAGTGGAGTGAGTTGAATTGGTGGAGCTTCCAAGTATAAAACCTCAGGCACAATCAAGTTATGAATATCAATTTCAGCACTTGTACATGGTTCTTCAGTATGTACTGGATCAACTATAGGTGACATAGGAGGTGTAGGAATTCTGTCTTGAGCAGTTTCTTGTTGTGCAGAAGGAAATGATTCAATAACAATTGGTTCTGTTGAGATCAGAGATTCCTGATCCCCTTCCTTAGCTGCTTCCACTACATCCTCTGAATCTGACTCAACTATGTCCTTGTGAGCTCTCTGTTTCTTTAACTTCTTCAAAGGTGGAGACATTGTAGGAGCTTTATCATCAGAATTTAACTTTCTAAACCTTTTGAGGGGCCTAGAACTCCCAGTTACAATATCTTTCTGAGAAGAAACCTTCTCAGCTTCTACAATAACATGTTCTGATATTGGAACCTGTTCCTCAACATCTGATTCATCTCGCAGAATAATTCTCCTTCTCTTCTGTTGAGTCTGAGGTACTTTCTTAGTCCTCTTGGGTTTGGAAGATGAAGGCTGCACTGTAGGATCTGAAGGTTGAGGTTGAGAAGTTATCAAAAATTACATCTTTTGGTCCCATTTCTGTAAGAAATTAAGTGAGTAAGAGTATGTTTGCAAAGTGTTTGTAAAAAGTCCCGAGAGAAAAACAACTTCAGAAAATAAAAGAAAGAGAAAGAGAGAAAGAAAAAGAGATTTAGAATAAAAAAGTAAGTAAAAGATTAGAAAATATTTTATCTCTCATATATACTCTCTCCACTCAACAATCATATTTTTGAAGCATGGGATACACTTTACACCTGGCACCATGTGAACAGTCAGTAAACGGTTAGAATGAGAGTTAATGGGCACGTAAAATAAGCAATAATTACCGCGCACATGCAGTTTTTCAAGACATACACGTTAACCACTAAACCATAATGATTATGACTATTTTATCTCACATTAACCAATATTCTGTAGAAGTATTATCGTTCAGGTAATGATAAAAAATAAACCAAGTAAATAAATACTGCCACGTCAGCATCAAAACTTGATTATTATCAGGATTTAAAAGTCATCAGAATATGGCTCCTTAACTTGAAAAGTGAATGTTTATCCCTGTAATTCTTCACATAAATACTGATATGGTTTCATCAGAACTTAATCATCAGAACTTCCATCAGAACTTGTCCTCAGAATTTATGCAATCTGACACAAAGACTGTTCATCTAAAACTACATTTATCACCACAGTAATTTTCATCATTCATATGGAGTGTAAGTGTGTGCATTAAGCTAAATATCAGACAAAGAGTAAAGTCTGATTCACTTCAGTACATCTTAGAAATAAGGCATAACTAAGAACTTTGCTCAAAATCTGTCATTATTATGAAGTCTATTTTAGAATGAGTTCATGCATGAGTCCACCTCAACTGTTTTGTGCTCATTTTATGCATCTTTTGAAATTCTATTTTACAGTGGCTTCTCAGTGTAAGTGAGTCACGACTGCTTATTAGAATTTATGCTGTTATCAGAGTATTTCTCCAGTAATCCTAGAGTGTGAAAAGTCACCAAGAAAATTTTATTTTGCTTTTCTAATGCATATTACTTAATACCAGCAATGCACTTGGGTCTTCCCTTCCACATTTTTACTCTAGATCTCAAAGGAGTACCTGATATTTATTTCTTTTCTTTTCTTTTTCTTTTGATAAGTGAGGCTTATCAGCACTTAGTACATCCACCAGATTTACTAACATCAGAACTTAACAGGTAAGAAGCATTATTCTAGTTTTTGACTTAGTAATAAGACACACAAAGTAAACTTAACTAAGCTCAATATCAGAATTTGCTTGTGTTAAAAGATTTCCACATAAACAATTACTTCAAATATGGGATCTTTAGTATATTAAAGACAACTAGGTCAACATCTAGCACAGTTATCCTCATTGGATTGAATAGTCACAAAAACCTTCATATCACTATCAGAGTTTAGAAATTCACATTAGAAAATAATCATCACTTAAGTAATTTTCAATTTAAGCACAAAATACACAAAGATAGTAATATCTGTAAATACTGATCATAAAGTCTGATGTATCAGAATATAAACTAAGCAGATTTAGAGAAAGAACCTGAAACCATTACAAGTTCATTTACCAATCTTGTAAAAGTAGCTTCACACAGTGGTTTTATGAAGATATCTGCTAGTTGTTGATCTGTCGGAACAAAATGCAATTCCACTGTACTTTCATCCACATGTTCCCGTATGAAGTGGTACCTAATGCTGATGTGCTTTGTCATTGAGTGTTGAACTGGATTACCTGTCATAGCAATAGCACTTTGATTATCACAGTAAATAGGGATTTTAGAAAATTCTAACCCATAATCCAGTAACTGATTCTTCATCTAAAGAATCTGTGCACAACAGCTTCCTGCAGCAATGTATCCTGCTTCTGCAGTTGATGTGGAAATTGACTTCTGTTTCTTGCTAAACCAAGAAACCAATCTACCTCCAAGAAATTGGCAGCTTCCACTTGTGCTTTTCCTGTCAATTTTGCATCTTGCAAAAGCAGCATCTGAGTAACCTATTAGCTTAAAGTCTGATACTCTAGGATAGCTCAATCCCAGATCAGATGTACCCTTAAGGTACTTGAAAATTCTTTTCGCAGCTGTTAAGTGAGGTTCTCTTGGATCTGCTTGAAATCGTGCACAAAGACAGGTAGCATACATGATATCAGGTCTACTTGCAGTTAGATAGAGTAGTGAACCAATCATACCTCTGTAATCAGTAATATCTACTGATTTACCAGTATCCTTATCCAACTTTGTTACAGTGGCCATAGGAGTGGATGCACTTGAATAATCTTGCATTCCAAATTTCTTCAACAAATTTCTGGTGTACTTAGATTGACAAATAAAAGTTCCTTCTTCATTTTGCTTGAATTGAAGGCCCAGAAAATAGTTAAGTTCTCTCACCATACTCATTTGATATCTTGACTGCATCAGCTTAGCAAACTTCTTACAAAGTCTGTCATTTGTAGAACCAAAAATGATATCATCAACATATATTTGCACCAAAAGTAAGTCCTTTTCATGGTTGAGGTAGAACAGTGTTTTGTCAATAGTCCCTCTGTTAAATCCACTTTCCAGAAGAAACTGAGCTAAAGTCTCATACCATGCTCTTGGAGCTTGCTTAAGGTCATAAGTGCTTTATCAAGCCTGTAGACATGATTGGGAAATTTGGGATCTACAAAGCCTGGAGGTTGTTCAACATATACCTCTTCTTCCAATTCTCTATTGAGAAAAGCACTTTTCACATCCATTTGAAAGACTTTTGTTAGGGCGAAAACATGCACTAATATTCACGCAAGTATACGCGTTCGCAAGTAATATAGAATACTTTCTAGTTCGTTCCCTCAGAGACTCAGACTAAGTTATTGTCTAATTAAACTCACTCACCAACGTATGACTACTTCTCAATGTTAAGATAATAACACTTAAAATTGTTGATTAAATATTAACTATAATTAACTACTTAATTAACCACTTAACTAACACTTCAATTTATCTATAATAAAACACTCATGAGATCACAACTTCATTATTACTTCCTTCTATAGCCATTGTTATTACCTTTAGCATGTGACAGTGATGACATTAATCGAATAACACGAAACTGATAAAAGCCAACTTTCATTGTACTAATACCATTCTACCAAGCATCCACAATTAAGATAGAAGTTGAATAGTCATCAATCATGTTGAGTTCCTATATGTCTACAGAAATTGACAACACAACGATTTAAGCACAAGTTATCCCTTTTGATTACATAGGGCAAATAAAACTGTTAGAGTTACCCACTAATCATGCACAACGTACATGAACCTATGCTAGCATGGCAAGTTCTAAATCTCAAGATCCACCGTCGCTTCACAAGAGATTAACACCCTATCTTATATGTTCGTGACGCACATAAGACGAATACGCACAACCAATACTAGATATCATGCAATCATCACACACTAAAGTATTAAACAATTAACTAAAGAATTCCATAATAAATCCGTTGCAACCCCATGATCACGATTAGCCCATAATAGAACTTATCGCCATCATGGGTTCATATGAAATCATGATAAACAACACAAGAAAATAATAACTAAACTAATTATATTAAAACAGAGTACGTCACAAGAGTAAATAAGTCAAAGCAAGAAAACTAGCATCCAACGTTACAACGAAACAAGAATCACAAGAAAATATGCTTCCTCTTCGGTGCAGTGTGCTAAATCGGTCTTCTTCCTTATCTCCTTCGCTTCTTGCGCCAAACACAATCTAAAACATAATCTCCTTCATATTCTCTATGAAAACATCTCAAATCTACTTATATAATAGTCCCATAAAACTCAGATTACATAGAAGTTGGAAGCCAAACAGAAGTAGAAGTCTAAAATAATTCAGCTTTTTTCCCCGACCCTGCGCGGCCGCTCAGCATTTCTGCGCGGGCGCGCAAGGCTGCTGCGCGGCCGCTCAGCATTGCTGCGCGGGCGCGCAGGACCCTACTGGAAAAATTCCAGGTTTGCTCCGTTTCTTTGCCATAATCTGCCCGTTCTTTTCCTCTCGCAATGGTGAACACATGCCAAGGCTTATTCTTGATGATTCCTCCTCCGAAATGCAACTAATACCCTGAAATGCATAAACACTAGAAAAACGCATCAAATACACAAAATACTTAATTTCAAGACACCAATTTAAGCCATTTTAAGACGTTCTAAGTGGTATAAAATGCCACTTATCACACCCCCAAACTTAAATCGATGCTTGTCCTCAAGCATCACAGACTCAAAACAAATAAAAATATGCATGAATGCAATCTATATGAAAATGCAACGATCCCCCTTACTACAATTAACCAACCAAATTGTCACGTCTCAACGAATGCAGTTAGACACTAAAGATCAATAAACTCATGCAAACGGACATACAGCCAGAAACGTGGTGTGTGCAAATGCTTAACAGATATGCTTCGGAACTAGACCAATTACTATGACTAGACTATCCTCAAGGCAATCCTACGATTATACAAAGAATAAAAATTCTAGGCACAAAGTGATATACAACACTACAAGAACTCTGGAGCTTACTACGGAATCGTGCTTTTTATTTACAACTCAAATGCTTATTTGACCGTGCAATGAGTGAGGTCCACAAAAGACTTATACAATGGTATCCATGTAACGAGCGTTAGGTTAGCGGATCCCAGACTCTAAAAGCCTTAGGTCACTAGGCACAAAGTCCCCTAAGAACTTAATAACTCGAATACCAAAGAGCCCACTCTTGATCAATTATGCAAATTTTTTTTTTCTCTTCTGAGCAAGTGCGTTTCGCTCCATCTTGCTCAACCCTAGACTACTCGCATAACATGCGAGCCGGCTACTAGCCATTTGACGCCTAGCCACAACTAGCAACAAATTCCATTTTTACTCCATTTTTTTTTCTTTTTCATGCCTTTACCACTAAGAACCTATTATCAAATTCTAAGCATAATAAATAGATTATCCTCGAAAATAATCAGATTATAACAACAATCTAGCCCTTAAGCATTCTCTAAGACTTAGTGAAAATACAAGTGCTTCTAGCATGCATATCAACCTACACAACTTAATATCACTTTAATGCTATCACTTCACTCGCATCAATATCACAATTCAGTCGATAAAAAGGGATCATGGTATATGCATGAGCTATATGATATGACAAACAAATAAAGCTATATATAAAAAAAACTATATGGCAAAAATTATGCAACTATATGAACTAACTATCATGAATATGCAGCTATATGACACACATAAAATATTCCTTAACTACCACCCCCAAACTTAAAATCTTCACTGTCCCCAGTGAAGGTAGTAGAAAGGAACACAGGGTATACCTACTCGGAGTCATCATCATCATCACCCTCAGTGGGTGGAGTATCAGGCGGCGGGTATGCAGAGTCCTCACCAAAAACTGGCCACTGGATATCAGCTCCAAGGCCTCGAAAAGCAGTCCCTAACGCAAGAGTGAGCTCCTGAGTAAACCTGCTCTGCGTCTCATACATGGAATCCATCCACCGTGAAAGCCTCCTATACTGAGCATCACCCATCCCAGCACCCTCCTGAGCTCTCGAAGAACCAGCCTCACCATGCCCTGGCCTAGCCATAGTAGCACCTCGTGCTGGACATCCTCCTGGAAGATGATAACCCAGCCCATGCTCCTCAGGCTCACCACCGGTCCACTCCTGCATCCCATTCAGAGTGCCAGAATCTATCGGAGCTGCTGGCAACTGCAACTGCTCATGAGCTGGCCAGTTCACTCCTACTGCTCGGCATAGCTTCGTAACCGTGGATGCATAAGGGATGTTCATATGCTTTTGTCCCCTCAAAAACTTCAGAATTCCTTGGTAGATAAACTCACCAAGGTCCACATAGTATTCCTCATTCAGAATTCCTCATAACAACTGTGCTCTCTCAACTGTGACCTCGTGTGCATGTGAAGAAGGCAAAATATTAGCACATATAAATGCATTCCATGCACGGGCATACCTGTTCATGGCGATCGCCGGAAAGTGACGATACTCATTATTGGCTGGACTGCGGTTCCAAACTGTGCCCGGTCGACAGAGAGTCGCACAAATCAAATCCAAGTCAAAATCCTCAGCAGTCTTTTCATTCCAGTTCTCCTCCTCGGGCTTCCTCTCTCGCTGTCCAATCACACAGCGAATCGCCGCAGGATGATAATCAACCGTCAGCCCACGAACTACAGAAAACCCATTCTTTTCAGCCTTCGCGTTCGCGTAGAACTCACGAACAACACTCATCGGTACTGCTTCGGGTGACTCACAAAAAGCTATCCACCCCTTCTCTGCAATCATGGGCAACAACTCACCATCCCTCCCTGATGGTAAAAACCCCCTCTCCTTCAGAATTGGCTTCCCCAACAGCCTAGTGTACTCCTCCTCCGCAGCTCTGTCAGTTAACCGAGGCCTTGCAGCAGTACCCCTTGATGAATCAGCAGTAGGAACTGTGCTGCTGCTGTCAATAGTGCGTGCTCTCTTGGGTGCCATTGATTTGTGAATAAAAGTGTGTAAGAACTGATTTTTGATGTTTATGAGAGGGTTTAAGTGTAGGAAGTTTGTGGGAGATATGTGGGATAGGTGTATGTATATATAGGGTGTGGAGTAGGTTAAATTAGATTAGGAGTGGGGTTGAGGGATAAAATCATGGGGTAATGGGAAAAGAATTCGTGGGTTTATGGGCTGTGATGGGTTTTGTGTTTTGTTTTGTTTTTTTTTTTTTTTTTTGCTGAACTGTAAAAAATTTTCTGGAACTCGACCCCTGCGCGGCCGCTCAGCATTTCTGCGCGGGCGCGCAGCAAGCTGCGCGGCCGCTCAGCATAGCTGCGCGGGCGCGCAGAGGGTCTCTGGAATTTTTTTTTTCAGCCCCTGTTTTCTGATTTTTTTGTGTTTTTGGATAGGTTATTAACTTCTAAGGGTTCCTGTAACAACAATTCATGGGTTGCCTCCTACGCAGCGCTTCTTTTTCGTCATTAGCTTGACGTTCCGTACCTTTCTCAAGTAGTCAACAAAATGGCACTAACCACCTCTCGGTTTGCCATGTCCCCATAGTAGTGCTTCAACCGCTGACCGTTAACCTTGAATGCTTGGTCCGAATCATTCTCAAAAATTTCCACCGCTCCATGTGGAAACACAGTTTTGACAATAGAAGGTCCAGACCACCTTGATTTCAACTTCCCAGGAAAAAGTCGGAGCCGAGAGTTGAATAACAGAACTTGTTGCCCTGGCACAAATAACTTAGGATGTAGCTTCCTATCGTGCCACCTCTTCACCTTTTCCTTATACATTTTGTTATTCTCGTATGCTTGAAGTCGAAATTCATCAAGTTCATTAAGCTGAAGCATTCTTTTTTTACCAGCTGCATCTAAATCCAGGTTCAATTTCTTCAATGCCCAGTAGGCCTTATGCTCAAGCTCCGCCGGTAGATGACATCCCTTACCGTATACCAACTAAAACGGTGACATCCCAAGTGGAGTTTTGTATGCTGTTCTGTAAGCCCAAACAGCTTCATCGAGCTTTAAAGACCAATCCTTCCTTGACGGACAAACGACCTTCTCTAGAATGCGCTTTATCTCTCTGTTAGACACTTCCGCTTGACCATTTGTTTGCGGATGATAGGCAGTAGCTACTCGATAATTCACATTATAACACTGCATCATAGAAGTGAACTTACGGTTGCAAAAATGCGATCCTTCATCACTTATGATTACCCGAGGCGCTCCAAACCTTGTGAAAATTTGCTTATGAAGAAAATTTAGTACTACCTTTGCATCATTTGTCGGTAAAGCTTTAACTTCGACCCATTTTGAGACATAATCGACTGCCAGCAAGATGTACTGATTATTGCAAGACGAGATAAAAGGCCCCATGAAATCGATTCCCCATACATCAAAGACCTCGACTTCAAGCATCACATTTAATGGCATCTCATCCTTCCTTGACAAATTTCCCACTCTTTGGCAACGATCACACCTTAAAACAAACTGATGAGCATCCTTGAACAAAGTAGGCCAGAAAAAACCTGCTTGCAGAATACGAGCTACCGTCTTCTCACCTCCATAGTGTCCACCATAAACCGTGGAATGGCAGTCTCGTAATATCCCCTCCGTCTCACAGAACGGGATACATCTCCTGATGATCTGATCAGCTCCCTGTCTAAACAAATATGGTTCATCCCACATATACCACTTCACCTCATGCAGAAACTTCTTCTTTTGAGCGGATGTCAAATTAAGCGGCATTATATTGCTGACAAGATAGTTTACAATATCTGCAAACCATGGTTCTTCCTCCTGAATTGCAAACAACTGCTCATCTGGAAAAGATTCATTGATTAACGTCCTATCTTGTGAAGTAGAATCGGGATTCTCCAACCTAGAGAGATGGTCAGCTACTTGATTCTCAGTACCTTTTCTATCTTTGATCTCTAACTCAAATTCTTGAAGTAAAAGCACCCAACGAATGAGTCTCGACTTTGAATCCTTCTTAGAAACCAGATAGCGAATAGTTGCATGATCAGTGAATACTGTCACTTTCGTACCAAGCAGATAAGATCAAAATTTCTCAAAGCCAAAGACTATAGCCAAAAGCTCCTTCTCAGTAGTGGTGTAGTTCAATTGGGCCCCATTTAAATTCTTACTCGCATAGTAGACCACATGGAAGAGATTTTTCTTGCGCTGTCCCAAAACTGCACCTACAGCATAGTCACTCGCATCACACATCATCTCAAACGGTTCTGTCCAATCTGGTGCTGTAATAACTGGTGTCGTGATCAAATTCTCCTTGAGAGTCTCGAATGCTGCCAAACATTCATCATCAAATTTGAAAGGCACATCTTTCTCAAGTAAATTGCACAACGGCTTAGATATCTTTGAAAAGTCCTTGATGAATCGCCGATAAAAACCCGCATGACCGAGAAAACTACGGATTCCTTTCACCGAATTAGGTGGGGGAAGATTTTCAATGACTCCCACCTTGGCCTTGTCCACCTCCAGACCTTTGCTAGAGACCTTATGCCCAAGGATAATGCCTTCACGCACCATAAAATGACATTTCTCCCAATTAAGCACCAAATTAGTTTCCACGCATCTTTTGAGTACGGCGCGCAGATTATTCAAACATTCATCATATGAGTGTCCAAAGACGGAGAAGTCATCCATGAACACTTCGACGTTATTTCCAATCATGTCAGAGAATATAGCCATCATACATCTCTGAAAGGTGGCCGGGGCGCCACATAACCCAAACGAAACTCTACGAAAAGCAAATGTGCCAAATGGACAAGTGAAGGTAGTCTTTTCCTGATCCTCTGGTGCAATACAAATCTGATTATACCCGGAATAACCATCCAGAAGACAAAAATACTCATGTCCCGCCAATCTGTCAAGCATTTGATCAATGAATGGGAGAGGGAAGTGATCCTTCCTTGTGGCTTTGTTCAATTTTCTATAATCCATGCATACTCTCCATCCTGTAACTGTTCGAGTAGGGATGAGCTCATTCTTTTCATTTGCGACCACAGTGATACCTCCTTTCTTAGGTACACATTGCACGGGGCTCACCCACGAGCTGTCAGAAATAGGATAAATGATGCCTGCATCTAGCCATTTCAGAATTTCTTTCTTCACCACCTCCTTCATGATCGGGTTCAGTCTTCGCTGCTGTTCCACAGTTGGCTTACTACCTTCCTCTAACAGAATTTTATGCATACAATATGAAGGACTTATCCCCTTGATGTCTGCTATGGTCCATCCTATAGCCGATTTGAATTCTCTCAAAATCCTTAAGAGCTTGTCTTCCTCACTACCTGAAAGGTCAGCTGAAATAATAACAGGTAACGTAGATGAATCACCTAAAAAAGCATACCTCAAGTGTTCAGGTAATGGTTTGAGCTCCAAGGTAGGTGCTTCCTCTATTGATGGTTTGAGCTTCCCTTCAGCATTCTTAAGGTCAGAAGTACCAAGAGATTCAAATGGTATGTCGAGCTTTCGCTTCCATGGAGAAGCGTTCAGATATTGTAATTGCTCGTTGCTATCTTCATCATCGCTGTCAAAATCCCCCACTAAGGCCTTTTCCAATGCATCAGACATTAGCATGTGATCGAGTTCCGAAGTAACCGCAGAATCAATAACATCCACTTTTAAGCACTCCTCATCTTCTGTAGGGAATTTCATTGCCTTGAATACGTTGAAGGTCACATCCTGATCTTGGACCCGCATAGTAAGTTCCCCTTTTTGCACATCTATCAAGGTACGGCCAGTAGCCAAGAAAGGCCTCCCCAAGATTATGGGAATCTTCTTATCTTCCTCAAAATCCAGAATAACAAAATCAGCAGGAAAGAAGAGCTTATCCACCTTGACGAGCACATCCTCAACTATGCCCCTTGGGTAAGTAATGGAACGGTCCGCCAATTGTAGCGACATGTATGTGGGTTTTGGATCAGGCAGATCCAGCTTTTTAAAGATCGACAACGACATCAGATTAATGCTTGCTCCTAAATCACAAAGGCACTTGTCAAAAGTTAGATTGCCAATGGTGCAAGGAATGGTGAAGCTTCCTGGATCTTTCAGTTTTGGTGGTAACTTTTGTTGCAGAACCGCGCTGCATTCTTCCGTGAGAGCAACGGTTTCAAGGTCATCCAGTTTCACCTTCCTTGAAAGAATAGTCTTCATAAACTTCGCATAACTAGGCATTTGTTCCAGCGCCTCAGCGAAAGGTATATTGATGTGAAGTTTCTTGAACACCTCCAGAAACTTCCCGAACTGTCTATCCAGCTTTTGTTGCTGCAATCTCTTAGGAAAAGGTGGTGGAGGATAAAGCTGTTTCTCCCCTGTATTAGCCTCAGGCAGAGTGTGTTCAACAGTAGTCTTCTTTGGTTCCGCCACTTTCTCCTTTTGCTTAGATTCTTCATCTCTAACTTCAGCTTCGACTTCTTTTGCCTTTTCAGCATCAGCTACTTTTCCAGACCTTAAGGTAATAGCCTTGACTTGCTCTTTAGCTTCCTTCCTGCCTGGTACTTCCGTGTCACTGGGAAGAGTGCCAGGTTGACGATTGAGCACTGCATTGGCTAATTGACCGATTTGATTTTCCAAGGTCTTGATAGAAACCGCCTGACTCTTGCACAATAGCTTAAGTTCCTCAAAATCAGCACTAGTAGGTGCAGCTGCACTTCCCTGTTGAGGATATGATTGCCTTGTAGCATACTGCTGTGGTTGCTGGAATCCAGGTGGGTTAAACTGTTTACTTACTCCTTGCTGATATGTTGGCTGAATAGCATTCTGATTATTCTCCCAGCTGAAATTTGGATGATTTCTGTTGTTAGGATGATAGGTCGCTGGCACAGGCTGCTGTTGTCGCTGATAATTATTCACATACTGAACAGATTCGTTGACAAGAGAACACTGATCCGTAGCATGAGAACCTGCACAAAGCTCACAAACCATAGCTATTTGATTAACTCCATACGTAGCCAAAGAATCAACCTTCATTGATAGTGCTTGGAGCTGGGCTGCAATAGCGGTGGCTGCATTAACTTCCAGAATACCTGCTACCTTGCCTGGCATCATTCTCTGAGTTGGGTTTTGATGCTCATTTGCAGCCATCGTCTCGATAAGATTATACGCCTCAGTATAACTTTTAGCCGATAAGGCGCCTCCAGCTGCTACATCGAGCATGGGCCGAGATTGGGCCCCCAAACCATTATAAAAACCAGTGATTACCATCCAATCTGACATTCCATGATGTGGACATTTTCTCAACATTTCCTTGTAGCGTTCCCAAGCCTCGCACATAGATTCTATAGGTTGCTGCGCAAACTGAGTAAGAGCACTCCTCATAGCAGCAGTCTTTGCCATTGGATAAAACTTTACCAGAAACTTTTACGCAAGATCTTGCCACGTAGTGATGGACCCAGCTGGTTCAGAATGTAACCAGTCTTTAGCTTTATCCCTCAGTGAGAATGGGAAAAGCCTCAACTTGATAGCCTCATCAGTCACACCATTATACTTAAAAGTGCTGCAGATCTCGACAAAATTCCTTATGTGCATGTTGGGGTCTTCAGTTGCCGCTCCTCCAAAAGAAACAGAATTCTGCACCATCTGAATAGTGCCCGGCTTGATTTCAAAGGTGTTAGCTTGAATAGCCGGATGAAGGATGCTTGACTGAATGTCATCAATTTTAGGCCGAGAAAAATCCATAAGAGCTGGATCAGCTTGAACAATACGATCTCCCATGTTTACTGGTTCTTTCTGCTCAGTTCCTGAATCCGAATCCTCAAAATCTAACTTCTCCGGAGTATCAAGAACTTCGTCTTTCTCCTCAGCTGTATCTAAGGTCCTCTTGCGAGCACAAGAACGAGTTTGCATAAACGCTTGCTAAAGTACCTGAAACACAACCGAAAAGAGTAATTAACTACTACATCCTAATCACTGAGTCCTAATGACCAATGATGGTAAGTACATAAACTAAACAAATACGTCGAGTACCCGGCAGCGGCGCCAAAAACTTGTTAGGGCGAAAACATGCACTAATATTCACGCAAGTATACACGTTCGCAAGTAATATAGAATACTTTCTAGTTCGTTCCCTCAGAGACTCAGACTAAGTTATTGTCTAATTAAACTCACTCACCAACGTATGACTACTTCTCAATGTTAAGATAATAACACTTAAAATTGTTGATTAAATATTAACTATAATTAACTACTTAATTAACCACTTAACTAACACTTCAATTTATCAATAATAAAACACTCATGAGATCACAACTTCATTATTACTTCCTTCTATAGCCATTGTTATTACCTTTAGCATGTGACAGTGATGACATTAATCGAATAACACGAAACTGATAAAAGCCAACTTTCATTGTACTAATACCATTCTACCAAGCATCCACAATTAAGATAGAAGTTGAATAGTCATCAATCATGTTGAGTTCCTATATGTCTATAGAAATTGACAACACAACGATTTAAGCACAAGTTATCCCTTTTGATTACATAGGGCAAATAAAACTGTTAGAGTTACCCACTAATCATGCACAACGTACATGAACCTATGCTAGCATGGCAAGTTCTAAATCTCAAGATCCACCGTCGCTTCACAAGAGATTAACACCCTATCTTATATGTTCGCGACGCACATAAGACGAATACGCACAACCAATACTAGATATCATGCAATCATCACACACTAAAGTATTAAACAATTAACTAAAGAATTCCATAATAAATCCGTTGCAACCCCATGATCACGATTAGCCCATAATAGAACTTATCGCCATTATGGGTTCATATGAAATCATGATAAACAACACAAGAAAATAATAACTAAACTAATTATATTAAAACAGAGTACGTCACAAGAGTAAATAAGTCAAAGTAAGAAAACTAGCATCCAACGTTACAACGAAACAAGAATCACAAGAAAATATGCTTCCTCTTCGGTGCAGTGTGCTAAATCGGTCTTCTTCCTTATCTCCTTCGCTTCTTGCGCCAAACACAATCTAAAACATAATCTCCTTCATATTCTCTATGAAAACGTCTCAAATCTACTTATATAATAGTCCCATAAAACTCAGATTACATAGAAGTTGGAAGCCAAACAGAAGTAGAAGTCTAAAATAATTCAGCTTTTTTCCCCGACCCTGCGCGACCGCTCAGCATTTCTGCGCGGGCGCGCAAGGCTGCTCGCGGCCGCTCAGCATTGCTGCGCGGGCGCGCAGGACCCTACTGGAAAAATTCTAGGTTTGCTCCGTTTCTTCGCCGTAATCTGCCCGTTCTTTTCCTCTCGCAATGGTGAACACATGCCAAGGCTTATTCTTGATGATTCCTCCTCCGAAATGCAACTAATACCCTGAAATGCATAAACACTAGAAAAACGCATCAAATACACAAAATACTTGATTTCAAGACACCAATTTAAGCCATTTTAAGACGTTCTAAGTGGTATAAAATGCCACTTATCAACTTTAAACTTCTTGTGAGCAGCATAAGCCAAAAATATCCTTATGGCTTCCAATCTAGAAACTAGTGCAAATGTTTCATCATAATCAATTCCCTCATGTTGAGAGTATCCTTTTGCAACCAGCATTACTTTGTTCCTTGTAATTATGCCTTCACTGTCAGTTTTGTTTCTGAACACCCACTTTGTACAAACAACAGACCTGTCTTTTGGTCTTGGCACTAGGGTCCAGACTTTATTTCTTTCAAATTCATTTAACTCTTCTTACATTGCTTGCACCCAATCAGCATCTTGAAGAGCTTCTTCCACTTTCTTTGGTTCAGTCTGAGAAAGAAAAGAATGATAGAGACATTCATTTGATGTAGGTGTTCTAGTTCTAACACCTGTATCAGGATTTCCAATAATTAAGTCAGGTGTATGTGCTTTAGTCCACTTCCTTGCAGATGGAAGGTTATCTCTAGAACTGGATGCTCCCCCATGATCCATGCTATCTCCATCAACTTTTTCTGATGCCCCCCTGAAATTATGCTCTCTGAGTTGGATCCTTCAGAATTTGAGTTTCCAGAAATATCAGAATATGAGTTTCCAGAATTATCAGAACTTGGCCCATCAAAACTTGACGAATCAGAACTTGAAGAGCTTGTTGTACGTTCTGATGCTTCTTGAGATGTGGTTGGATCTTCAGTATACTCCCCCTACACAGGTGCATTTTCTTTAGGCGTAGTCACCACAGTTTCAATAACATCAAAGTTTAATCCATCAAAGTTTGTAGTATCAGGATTTAGACTGTCAGGATTTACAGAATCAGAATTTAAAACTTCATTTTCGAATCTCAGCTGATCATGATCATTGAAATCTTCAAGTCCAGTAATCTTCTTATTATCAAAAGAGACATTGATAGATTCCATGACAACCCTTGTTCTTAAATTGTAGACTCTGAAGGCTTTTGTGGAAAGTGGATATCCAACAAAAATTCCTCCATTAGCTTTTAGATCAAATTTGGATAGCTGTTCGGGATGAGTCTTAAGAACAAAACACTTGCATCCAAATACATGAAAATACTTCAGATTTGGCTTCTTTTACTTCACCATTTCATATGGTGTTTTTTTATGCTTGTTGATAAGTGTTGCATTTTGAGTAAAAACAAGTAGTCTGCACAGCTTCAGCCCAAAAGTAGGTTGGCAACTTTGCTTCATCAAACATAGTTCGTGCAGCTTCAATAAGAGTTCTATTCTTTCTTTCAATAAATCCATTTTGCTGTGGAGTTCCAGGAGCAGAAAATTCCTGCTTTATTCCATGGTCTTTGCAGAACTCTTCCATGATCAAATTCTTGAACTCAGTGCCATTATCACTTCTTATAATCTTCACAGAATCTTTGACCAATTTATCCAGTTGCTTGACATGATCAATCAAGATAGATGCAGTTTCACTTTTTGTGTGCAAGAAATACACCCATGTGTATCTGGTGAACTCATCCACTATGACCATAGCATATTTCTTCTTTGCAATAGACATGACATTAACTGGACCAAATAGATCAACATGTAGTAGGTGATAAGGCTCAAGAATTGATGATTCAGTCTTGCTCTTGAATGAAGATTTTCTTTGTTTTGCCTTCTGACATGAATCACAAAGGCCATCAGTAGCAAATACTGATTTTGACAGTCCTCTCACAAGATCTTTCTTGACTAGTATATTTATATTGTTAAAATTTAAATGAGAGAGTTTCTTGTGCCAATCCCAGCTTTCTTCAATTGATGCTCTACTTAACAAACAAATTGCAGAACCATCAATATTTGTTGAAAGCTTGGCTTCATAAATGTTACCATGCCTGTATCCTTTCAAAACAACTTTGCCTGTAGATATGCTTACAACTTCACAGTGTTCTTCAAAGAAATCCACATGATAACCTTTGTCATAGATTTGACTCACACTTAGCAGATTGTGTTTGAGTCTTGAGACCAGAGCTACTTTTTCAATGATGACATTCCCAAGATTGATATTGCCATATCCCAGAGTTTTTCCAATGTTGCCATCTCCATAAGAAACACCTGGGCCGACTTTCTCCACAAAGTCTGATAGCAGGGCTTTATTTCCAGTTATATGTCCTGATCCACTGTCCATAACTAGGATGTTTTTCCTGTTGCCCTGCAATCACAAAGACCACTAATGATTAGTTTTAAGGACCCAGACTTGCTTGGATCCTTTGGCCTTTTTAAGTTTATTAACATTTGCAGCAGATTTAGCATCAAAGTTTATGTTAACAGTTTTCTTATCAGAATTTGCAATATCAGACTTTGCATCAGAACTTAGACTAGAAGGAATAATGCTAACTTTCTTTACAGAAGGTTTTATTTGATAATAATCATAGTAAAAACTATGATATTCCTTACAAGTATAGATGGAATGCCATAAACTACCACAATGAAAACAAGGATTTTGTGGCTTATATCTAACAGACTGACTCTTAACTCCTGACTTAGAGGGTAAAGAGTTTATGTTCTTATTCTTCCTACAAAAAGAAGCCAGATGGTTAGAATTTCCACAGTTATGACATGTTTTTCTAGGAGCATTAAGAACAGGCTTATAATTGTTACTTTTGTTCACACCTTCCTTTCCATTCCTATTTTTCCTAGGTGGCTTTACCTTGTTTACATTCTTAACATCTTTCAGCTTATGCTTAAGCTGCTTCTTAGTCATTAAGCCTATGTTAACTTCAGTTGGCTTATCCTGTTTAGGTTTGTCAGAAGTTACTTTCTCCTTAACTTCTGATTTCTCAATATCAGACTTTGCAGTTACAAACTTAACAGGATTTACCTTTGGTTTTTGTTTAACAACTATAGGCTTAGTTTCTACAGTTCCCTTACTGTTCTTATCATCTCAATAACTTAAGCCCTCTTTCCAGTTTCCACTACTAAGAATATCCTGAATTGCTTTACCAGAGTTAGTCCAAGTCCTGATAATCTCTCTTTCCTTTTCTAACTCAGTTTTTAGAGATTCATTCATTTTAAGCACTTCATCCCTAACATAAAAGGCATCATCTCTATCTTTCTGAGTTTGATGGAACATGATTAACTCTTTTTCTAAATAATCATTCCTCTTTTTATAAGCAAGATTTTCAGAAGTTAATCTTTCACATGTTAAAGTTTGATCTTTATAACTAATGAACATGGTCTTAAGATATCTTCTCAACTCAGTTTTATCATCAGTATGAAAGGCTTAAGTAGTTTGAAGTACCTTTAAGTCAGCAGTATCAGAACTGCTATCAGCATTTGCCATCAAGGCATAGTTTTCCTCATCCTCAGAATCTGAAGCATCTGACCAGCTTTTCTTCTTTGTGAAAAGAGCCTTCCCTTTATCACTCTTCCCTTTTCTGCAATCAGGAGATATGTGGCCTTTCTCACCACAGTTGTAGCATTTAACATTTGAGTAATCTCCTCTGTCAGACTTTCCTCCTTTGCCTTCAGATTTTCTGAAACCTTTCTTATCAGAACTTGCACTTTTCCTGGAAAACTTCTTTCCTCTCCTGAATTTCCTGTATGCAATCTTTGTGATTCCTTTCACCATAAGAGCACACAGCTTCATCATCTCCTCATCAGTGTCCATCTCAAGTATACTTTCAGTTTCTGAGTCATCATCACTATCAGAACTTGATGACTCAGTATCAGACTTTGTGATGAGAGCCTTGCCCTTGCCTTTCTTTGAGGCAACAACTTTGGGACTTTCCTCCTCAGCCACAAAAGCAACTATCCTTGACTTTCTTCCGTTCATTTTGCTTCTTTGTTTCATCTCAAGTTCATGAGTCTTGAGCATCCCATAAATTTCATCAAGAGTTGTTTCATCAAGATTATAGTTGTCTCTTATTATTGTGGCCTTCAAATCCCATCTTTCAGGAAGAGCTAACAGGAATTTAAGATTTGAATCTTCAATATCATACTCTTTGTCAACTAGTGACAAATCATTCAAGAGTTTGACAAATCTGTCATATAAATCAGTTAATGACTCATCAGGCTTTGAGTCAAAGTGCTTATACTCTTGAGTGAGTATAGTCTTCCTGTTCTTCTTGATTGAATCAGTTCCCTAACACCTTGTTTCCAAAGCATCCCATATCTCTTTTGTAGTCTTGCATTGAATTACCCTGTTTGACATGACATTATCAATGGCACTATGAAGCAAGTGTCTTACCTTTGCATCCTTTATAATCGATGAGATATCTTCAGCAGTGTAATCACTTTTCTCCTTTGGTACAGACTTTGCTGGCTGACCTGTAACTTCCACAGAGAGTTTGGTTGGCATATGTGGTCCTTCATAAATCCTGTCGAGATATTTTGGATCTGTAGCTTCAAGAAACATAGCCATCTTCACTTTCCATATGGAATACTCAGAAGGTTTCAATATGGAAACTCTTATAGTCTCATATCGACTATAGGTTATGGTTTTTGGAGGTTCTTCAGTTTTGGTGGGCTTGGTTGGAGTTTCTTCTTCAGACATGATTGTTTTTGGATCTTAAACTGTTTGTGTGTTAACAGATTGCTCTGATACCACTTGTTAGGTCACACACACTGTAGAAGGGGGTTGAATACAGTGTTTACTACAATCAAATCGAATATAAGAACTCAAGTAACAGAAAACAGATTTTATTCAACACAATAAACTCTGTTATAATATGGAACTGTCCTCTCTTAGTGATGAAAAAATTATCACGAGAGCTGCTAGGGTTACAAAGAATAACAACTTCGATAATGATAACACTTATAGTGTAAACCCTATGCCTGTGTTTATATACTACACAGTTACAAGATAAATTCTATTTGATATGGAATATAATTCTGCTTCCTAAAATATATCAACTAGTTATCTTTTCTTCCAAGTATTCTATTCTTCATAGAATTCTTTCTTTATGCATATTTTTTTCTGTCTTAGTCTCGATCTTCTTTCCTTTCAATCAGCCGCCTGCCTTATCTGAAAGTCATCTTAAGTCCTGATATTATCTCCTGATAAATATCTTCTGATAACTTAAGTTCTGATAACTTAAGTTCTGATATCTCAAGTTCTGTCTTCAGTATAAATGCTGATTTCCAGTTAAGTACTAATTTGCCCTGTTAGATAAGATCTGAAAACTAAACACAAATCATATTACACATGACATTATCAAATATATCTAACATATGAATCGATTGGGTTCGTGGTAAGCAGTAAATTCGTGTATAAATCAATGATTTTGGTGATGTCTTTGATTGAAACCGAGTTCACCGGATTCTGGAACACGCGTCCGGATTTCATGGTTGTTCCAGCCGGAATCAACGAACTCCGGTTCGTTTCCAAGTGTTGTTCTGGTGTTCGAATTGCTGATATGATTGTGTACTATTTTGGCTTGAAAAGAATCGCGAAATCGGGACAAAAAGGGTGAACGGAATTCGCCAGAAACCGGAGGACTCGCCGGAATCTGCAAATTTTCCGGCTTGTTCTTGGGTTTCTTAGCGACCCGGTTCGACAGTTTTGAGCCCAATCCCCTACCCGGTTTCGATCTTCAATTCCCCAAATCCTGTTCCAAAAATTGTTTCTACATTTTGGTTTTAGAAATAATTCAAAACCTTTTATTTAATTTTTAAAATCATTTTTAAAATTCCAATTTTAATTTGGTTAATTTTTAATGATTAACTGAATTATTTTAAATTTCAAAATTTTATTTTCTTTTATTATTTTCAAAAATTAAAAATTTGATTTAATTATTTATAATGTATTTTAGTTAATTATATATGGATTTAATTGATTGATTAATTCATTTAATTAATTAATTTTATTTATAAATAGTTAAATAAAATATAATTATTTATAATTAAGCCAAATAATTCCTAAAAATTATTTTTGAGCTTCTAAACTTTATATTTAGGTAATTAAAAATCAATTAATATTATTATTAATTGATTTATTCCTATTTATTCTTATTTTATTCGTAATAAATAAACCATTCGTCCGTTTAATACAAAACGAACGCGTACAGACTCAAAAAATATTACGATTTTAATAAAAATACTTTTGAGGCCTAATTTCTTTTGCATTGCAAGGTTGTTTGATTTGCGAGTCATTCTTAGTCGGTATCAGATAGATAAATACTGTTATTGACCCAATTTTAGTTTTAAACGTACCGAGTCAAATGTTTTGACGAACCGAGGCATGTGAGATATGAATTATATGAAACGTGAGTTATGTGCTTATGTGTTATATGAATTACGTGTGTACGTGGGTCAAGATTCTTGTGTTGACTGTGGTAATTATGTGTGGGCTATCGTATGGGTAGACGATAGGATTTTGACGCGCAGTTCGTCGATTAATTATCGTTTAGATGATTAAAATGATATTTTCTAATTATAGATACGAGTCTTTCAAGACGATCAGAACCAGATGGAATGGATGAATACTAGAGTTAAATAGTATGGAATATTGGGTTGCAGCACTGCATGAGCAACAGATCAGAGATTTAGTGAAGTAAAAGACGGTGATGCCTTGAGATGCCAGACTGAGATAATTGCGTTTCTACGAGTGTGACTAACTGCTAAAAACCCAAAGGCAAGTATCCCTATCTTCATTTACCGTTCAAGTGATATTTATCTTGAATCCTATTATGTAAGTATTGCTTTCCTATTCTCAGTTCAGAATAGATAAATGTTTTACATATCGCTGAGTAAATGATTCTCATGCAAATACTCCCTGCTATTCTAAGTTGAGAATAGTTAAGTGTTTTAGTTATCAAATTACTGGATTTATAAATGTTTTGGATTTGAGAAAAATGATTTGGTTGCGAGTATTCCTACCCAAGTAAATGGGGGAATAAAATTTTTTTGGGTGTCAATTATTATGACCCCTTTTCAATAAAAGGTTTTAAGATTGGATGACTGCGTAAGCGACCGGGGCGGACGGTCCAGCGGAGGGCTATTGCTAAGTGTTGTATGAAATATTATGAAATAATTTATGCCACAAGCAGATATATTTCCTTTTTATTTGAGCACTCATTTTTTGGGACATGTTTCTACGAATCATGATCCAGTGCTATCACACGGGCTGATCAACATGTGATAGTACATCCGTCAGAGATAGATTCCAATCTAAATTATTATATAATTTATGATTTATCAAGTGTTTTAGTTTTGAATAAAAGGTGAAATGCAATTTTGATTTAGTTTCTAATTTAAGCTGATACTTACTTTGTTATTGATATCAAAGGGGGTATTAGTATTGATGATTGATGTTGACTTCAGTATGGGAAGTTGTGAGCATCAAAGTTCATATTGATATCTAATTTGATATGACAAAAAAATGAGTATTAATATCAAGATTTCAATTTTGAATAAAGTTTATGATTCACTCCATAATCATTGTTT
This sequence comes from Apium graveolens, assembly GCF_009905375.1. Taxonomy (NCBI): domain Eukaryota; kingdom Viridiplantae; phylum Streptophyta; class Magnoliopsida; order Apiales; family Apiaceae; genus Apium; species Apium graveolens. Next base: position 97,823,313 of record NC_133650.1, on the reverse strand, counting down.
CATGTTAGTGTTGTTTATGATATTTCCGTAAACACTATTTACGAACTTTGTTCTCGTCAGGATTCAAAATATTGCTGAAGCATTTTCGCTTGAAAACATCAAAAAGAGTTTTAATACAATTAGGGAATCAATTCTGAGATTCCTTAACTAAAATTTTTTGATTCAACAATTATGATTTTAAATGTTCTGCTTTAATGCAGATGTCGATTTTATATCAAAACGGCCATATACATGCTATAATGAACTTGATGAGCATTTTTTTTTCGCTCATACTTGCTTATTTTTAAATTTAACCTCCAGTGAGGATTAGCTTGCGCTGTTTAGATGCGTAATTCAAGAAAGAAAAGGAAGAAGCTTTTGGAAGGTGTTTGGCCCAGGGTTTGCGGACTAGTGTAAGTCTTGTTATGTAAAGTTATTTATATTATACTATATTATAGTTGTGTATTGTACAGTTGGGACTAGTATACTTCTTTTCGAAGTTATACTAGCGGGTTTAGTTGGAGTTGTAAAGTATTGAAAAGTGTTTTGAAAGAAAGTGAAAAATTATTTTTTGGTGGAATTTGGAATTCTTGTTTCTAGAACTGTAACCTTAAAAGATCTTGGATTAGTTTGGGGTCATAAATGATAAATATCTTCCACTGGAATTTGTATATTGATTAAACAGGTTATTCTGGATTGAGGTTTCATCGTGACGACCAAATCCTCTGACCCCGGATTTGGGGACGTTATAGGTTGGTATCAGAGCTGAGGTTATAGTAAACTGGAAACAAGAGTGTGTAGGAGTGTGTATAGCTATGTGAGGACGCTGGAATCGAGTTCCTGTTAGACTATTAGATATAGTACCAACAAGTAAGCTAAGATAGGCGCATTCATTTGAGATGGTTGTATGGAGCTGGACAAAACTCCTGGCAGTTGCAAACTTCTATCGTGGAATCTTCCGAGGCTACTACAATTCGACGATGATGAAGATTATCGATATCCTTGGAATATGAGGAAGTGTCTAGAATGGGATGACGAGTCAACAGAAGAGTTCAAATAGAAGATAAATATTAAGACCTTGGCAATACCTTCTCTCTTTATAACTTCTTTTTACCTCTCTCAAAAAGAGGTATCTGTTAGAGGATATATTCTCTAACACCCATTTAGAATCTTGTTTTCTGGATTTATTTTCTCCGGAAATATTAGCTTTAAAATCTTTTCAGTTTTATTCATTTAATTTTGAATTCCTTTCATATTCTTTTATTCTAACTGAGATGAACAACCCTAATTATAAGGGACATAAGGTATACCTCTCTGTGTGATAAGAGTTAGATGGGACGCCATCACTTGTGTGTGTTGTGACTACAAGAAGGTTAACAACCTTTAGTAGTGTCTTAATTTGGGCACGCAACGCCAAGTTCATTTGATCATATTGACCTCTCAGTTATTTTTTTTCATTTCAACAATATTTTCTCACAAATTCAAATTTTGGTAACCACAATGGTGGGACACCCGTTATGATATAAAATTCTTTTCTCTTTGAAATTCCATGATTTTATCATCTGAAATATTCGAAGGTATGCCAATAAAGTTGAGCTGAATTATCCTGGTCAAGTTAAAGTAAGGCTATGTGATCAGATTACCAATAGCAAAAGCGGATTGTAATGGGATTAAAATATCAGTGGCGTATAACGAAGTCAACAATTCTCTATTTATCTCTCTCTTTCATTTTCTTTCTCTTTATCTTTCTCTCTATTCTTCATTCTTTCGATCAGTAAAAGTGATTCTATTGAGAAATTGGTCAAATGATATGTGGAAGGAACAATGGTGTGGAGTGAAACTCCCGTGATAACTGTGTGGTATAAGGAATTGTAGTGTTATTGGAAATTTTCAAATAAGTTACATATGCAATATTGGAAAGTTGGTAAGAAGACCCTTAGTGCTTTCTTCTGCTGATTCCGAGGACGGAATCCTTATAAGGGGGTAGATTGTAATATCCCATATTTTTAGAATTATTATAATTATTATTTGAATATATATATGTGCTTTTATGATTTAGAAGGAATAAAATGCTGGATATTTTATTCCTGTTTGACGAGTTTGTGTTATTAAATGTTAATGTGCTAATTGTTAAGTATTATATCGATCCTTGTTAATTTCTGAAAATATTTACTTAAATGTATTATTTTCAAAAGTTATTTGAAAGCCAATCTTATTGATATCCGTAAATTGAGTTTATTTTGTAATATCCGGGATATATCGTGTAATTATTTTTATTAATAAATAATTATTATGTGATTAACATGTGAATTTTGGTGAATTATCTAGCAATTGGAATTGATGTTTGGATGTTTATATGTGATAAAATTTGAGTATTTTAATTTTTATATGTCCAAAATAAAATATAGATAATTGTAATATTTTCTGGTAATTTTTGGATTGTTATATGATTTATAATAATTTATGGATTTATTAATTATTTTCTGAATAATTACAAAACTATTTTGTAAAGCCGAGAATCGTCCAACTTCAACCGTTTTTGCGTTTTTATAACCCGAATTTCTTCGGAAAACTCTTTCCTAACATAATCTGGATATTCTGAACATTTTTCGTCTTTTAACTTTTTCGATCTGAATTACGGTTTGACCCCTACGCGTCCCGAAGCAAAATTTTTGATAGGATAATCATTTTTATAAAACAACAAAATCCGTATTATCGAAAGACGGGATATTATTACATTATTTTCGTATAAAGTGTTTTATAAGAAGCCCGATTTTGATAATTATCCAAATCTGATACTTAATTGTATCATTTCTATAGTTACTTAGCGGCTAAGTAATTTATTTTCGGATCTGATACGTTCCAACGGGATACTCCTTACATGTTTAAAATGTTTGTATATGGGATTATACGCAATTTGGACTCATGTTTATTAGCGTTTTTATCGAGTTACTCGTTTTATGCGCATTTGAATGTATTTTATGTGTTTTCGGAGTTTTCTGTTAATGTAGGAATCGTGTTGGTTTCTCAAAAATCAACGGACCGGGACCCCACCAGAACGTCAAAGCCCACAAAATTCACGTTTCTATTTTTATAAAATCATTTGTATTTCAAATACCCATTGTTTTTGCATTTTTGAATAATCCGCAATTTTCGGGGAATTTTGATATAAATTTTATATTTTATTGCTTTTAAAATTATTCCTCATAATTATTATTTTGGGGCCTAATTATTTTAATTATGGGAATAAAAACACCTTTAAATGATTTTAGGGTATTAATTTTAGATATAATTTAAATAGCTGCAAAAATATATTTTATTCATTTATTTATTAAAAATTCGAAAAATAGAAAGAAATCAAGAACACATTTTGGGGGTATGAATTTGTTCTTCACAAAGATTTGATGATTCTGGGAGTTCTAGAAATCCAAATTGGATATTCTACATACCAAATTGATCCCCGTAATGAGCCCGTTCTTTTGGTACCAAAATCACGAATCGAGGTTAAGTATTTTATAAAATCGATTTTAGTGTTCTTGTTCATGAATTCGTTTTTGAAATAGGATGATTGTTGATTAATTTTGATGTTATAGATAGCTTTAAAACAATCAGGGGAGTTTTTTTATATATTTACTTCAATTGTTTAATCCCTGGAATAATATAGCCGAGTTCTTCGTTTGTACCTTTTAATTTTGATTTGTTTTCTGGTTATTGAAGATTATTAAGGGTTTATGATGATATGAATCATTTGGGTTCGTGGTAAGCAGTAAATTTGTGTGTAAATCGATGAATTTGTTGATGTTTTTGATTGAAACCAAGTTCACCGGATTCTGGAACTCGTAGCCGGATTTCACGATTGTTCCAACCGGAATCAACGAACTCCGGTTCATTTCCGAGTGTTGTTCTGGTGTTCGAATTGCTGATATTATTGTGTACTATTTTGGCTTGAAAAGAGTCGCGAAATCGTGACAAAAAGGGTGAACGGAATTCGCCGGAAACCGGAGGACTCGCCGGAATCTGGAAATTTTTCGGCTTATTCTTGGGTTTCTTAGCGACCCGGTTCGACCCGTTTTGAGTCCAATCCTCGACCCGGTTTCGATCTTCAATTCCCCAAATCCTGTTCCAAAAATTGTTTCTACATTTTGGTTTTTAGAAATAATTCAAAACCTTTTATTTAATTCTTAAAATCATTTTTAAAATTCCAATTTTAATTTGGTTAATTATTTAATGATTAACTGAATTATTTTAAATTCCAAAATTTTATTTTATTTTATTATTTTCAAAAATAAAAAATTTGATTTAATTTTTTATAATATATTCTATTTAATTATTTATGGATTTAATTGATTGATTAATTCATTTAATCAATTAATTTTATTTATAAATAGTTAAATAAAATATAATTATTTATATTTAAGCCAAATAATTCCTAAAAATTATTTTTGTGCTTTTAAAATTTATATTTAGGTATTTAAAAATCAATTAATATTATTATTAATTGATTTATTCATATTTATTCTTATTTTATTCATAATAAATAAACCATTCGTCCGTTTAATACGAAACGAACGCGTACAGACTCAGAAAAACATTACGATTTAAAAAAAATACTTTTGAGGCCTAATTTATATTGTATTGCAAGGTCTTTTGATTTGCGAGTCATTCTGAGTTAGTATCTGATCGATAAATATTGTTATGGACCCGATTTTAGTTTTAAACGTACCGAGTCGAATGTATTGACGAACCGAGGCATGTGTGATATGAATTATATAATATGTGAGTTATGTGCTTATGTCTATGTGAATTACGTGTGTACGTGGGTCAAGATTCTTGTGTTGATTGTTTTAATTATGTGTGGACTATCGTATGGGTAGACGATAGGATTTTGACGCGCAGTTCGTCGAGTAATTATCATTTAGATGATTAAAATGATATTTTTTAATTATAGATACGAGTCTTTCAAGATGATCAGAACCAGATGGAATGGATGAATACTAGAGTTGAATAGTATGGAATATTGGGTTGCAGCACTGCATGAGCAGCATATCAGAGATTTAGTAAAGTAAAAGACGGTGATGCCTTGAGATGCCAGACTGAGATAATTGTGTTTCTACGAGTGTGACTAACTGCTAAAAACCCAAAGGCAACTATCCCTATCTTCACTTATCGTTTAAATGATATTTATCTTGAATCCTATTATGCAAGTATTGCTTTCCTATTCTCAGTTCAGAATAGATAAATGTTTTACATATCGCTGAGTAAATGTTTATAATGTAAATACTCCCTTCTATTCTAAGTTCAGAATATTTAAGTGTTTCACTTATCAAATTATTGGATTTATAAATGTTTTGGATTTTGAGAAAAATGATTTGGTTGCGAGTATTTCTACCTAAGTAAATGGGGGAATAAAATTATTTTGGGTGTCAATTATTATGACCCCTTTTCAATAAAAGGTTTTAAGATTGGATGACCGCGTAAGCGACCGGGGCGGACGGTCCAGCGGAGGGCTATTGCTAAGTCTTATATGAAATATTATGACACAATTTATGCCACATGCATATATATTGCCTTTTTATTTGAGTACTCATGTTTTGGGACATGTTTCTACGAATCATGATCCAGTGCTATCACACAGGCTGATCAACATGTGATAGTACATCCGTGAGAGATAGATTCCAATCTAAATTATTATATCATTTATGCTTTATCAAGTATTTTGGTTTTGAATAAAAGGTGAAATGCAGTTTTGATTCAGATTTATACTTACTTTGTTGTTGATATCAAATGGGGGTATTAATATAGATGATTGATGTTGACTTCAGGTGGGATGTTGTGAGCATCAAAGTTCGTATTAATATCTAATTTGATATGAAAACAAAATGAGTATTAATATGAAGAGCTCGGTTTTGAATAAAGTTTATGATTCACTCCATAATCATCTTCAGCAAGGCAAGTCAAGATGAAAGTTGGATATGGCACAAGAAGTTGTCCCACCTTAACTTCAAGACTATGAATGAGCTAGTCAGGAAAGATTTGGTAAGAGGTATTCCTCATATGGAATTCTCAAAGGATGGATTATGTGATGCCTGTCAAAAGGAAAGCAGATTAAGGCATCATTCAGAAAGAAGCTTGATTCAACAACTGAAGCACCTTTACAACTACTGCATATGGATTTATTAGGACCAGTCAATGTATTGTCCATCTCAAAGAAAAGATACTACCTAGTAATTGTGGATGATTTCTCAAAGTTCTCTTGGACATATTCTCTAAAACCCAAAGATGAAGCTAGTTAAGTCATCATCATTCATATAAGGCAAGTTAACAATCATCTTGATCTCAAAGTTAGAAGAACCAGGAGTGACAATGGAACTGAGTTCAAGAATTCTGTGATGAGGATATTTTGTGAAGAGAATGGGATCATGCATGAGTTTTCAGCAGCAAGAACCTCACAATAAAATGGTATGATGAAAAAGAAGAATAGATCTCTTATTGAAGCTGCAAGAACAATGTTAGAAGAATCAAAGTTACCAACATATTTTTGGGGAGAAGCTGTAAATACTGCATGCTACACTCAAAATATTTCTTTGGTTAATCTAGCAAAATGCATGACACCCTACCAATTGTTCAAGAACAGGAAGTCAACATTAAACTTTCTTCATGTCTTTGGCTATAAATACTACATCTTAAGGAATCAAACTGATCAATATGGGAAGTTTGATGCCAAAGAAGATGAAGGCATCTTTGTTGGATATGCAGTTGGAAAAGCATATAGAATCTACAATCTCTGAACCAACATTATTACAGAATCAGTACATGTTATGCTTGATGATAAAAAGATTGAAGGACTTCAAGATGGTGATTTTCATGAAAAGCCTCAAATTAGACAATGTTGAGATGATTTGTGAAGATAGTGATGATGAAAGTGGTCAAGAACTAATATCTAAGGACAATGCAGAAAAGTCCACAACTAAAGAAGCACATAATTTAACATTCGTCGAAAGACCTAGTGCATTATCTGTTGAAAAACAATCTGCATCATCCGTCGAAAGGCAAAGAACAACATCCGTTGATCATCAATAAGAGCTGAAATCCAGTTTAGATCACAATCAGAAAGAACCCCAGTTTCAAGTCAAAGATCCACAAACTCAGGGGGTTTCTTCTAATCAAAACTCTGTCACACATCAATGTTAGGTCACATAACACTATATAAGGGGGTTGAATACAGTGTTTATACAATCAAATCGATTTCAACACAAGTATGTAACAAAGATCAAGTATATTTAATAAACTCTGTTACAATATGAACTGTTGTTCTCTCTCAGTGATGAACAAATATCACTAAGATCTGCTAGGTTACAATGTATAATGTTAAGAATATGTGTATTAGTTTGATGATAAGTTCAGCAAAACACTTAAGTAGAAATCTAGTGTTTGTAGCCTCAACGGATAAGACCATCTTGGCTATCCGTTGAAGGAGTAGCCTTACTTAGCAATAAGTTTGGTATAGTAGCACATCTCACTCTCTGATTTCAAGCTGTAATTCTTAGATGTTGTTAGGAGATAATCAGTCATGTTGACTACTAATGGATGTACAAGTAGGAGGGCTAATTGTAAATATTTCATGCCTTGTAATTTTGTATAAGTGAAGAAGTGTCAACGGATATTGAAGACCTTCAACGGATAAGAAACTAAGCTTCAACGGATGTCTCTAACGCTTCAACGGATAAGTGCTTCAACGGATAAAGCTTCAACTGCTAGAGCATCAACGGATAAAGCCATCAACGGATGAAAGCTTCAACGGATGCACTGCTAGAGCATCAACGGATAAAGCCATCAACGGATGAAAGCTTCAACGGATGCTCAGTCTCATAGCAGTTGATAGTGACGGTTAACAAAGCTGACAGAGGCACATGGATTGACAGAGATGTGGTAGCCTATTTCAGGAACAGCAGAAAAAGCAGCCGTTTTTAGTCTGGTTCATAATGGAAAGTCAACAGATAATTCCATATTACACTGGATAAAAATGGAACAGAAACAAGTGGAGAACTATTGTCTTATTGTACTTTATCTTTGTCTTCACTTGTAAACTTGGTGTTATATAAACCAAGTAGTAGCTAGTAATTAGATGTGAATTTTCCCTGAGCTGTTTAGAAATATCAAGAGAGAAAATCATCTAGTTTGTACTAGGAAGCAGCTGTGATTTAATTTTGAATCACAGATTTTCTGAAATAACACATCTCTGGTGGAACAACAAATCCACCAGAAAAGTTTTTAAGTTCTTTGTGTTCATTACATTTGTGTTTGAATATATATCTGTCTGCATCAGCTCCAAGCAATTCACACACATTTGATCACTCAAACACTTAGTCTTACAAACTGCTCAAAACTTGAAAAAGTTTTGAGATTTACATTCAACCCCCCTTCTGTAAATCTCATTGTTAGTCCACTGGGAATAACAATTGGTATTAGAGCGAGCTCTTAATATACAAAGAGTTTAAAGATCTATTCTGCTAACATCATGAGTAAGAAGGATATTGGTGTAAAGATTTCAATCCTGGAAAGAGATAACTATCATCACTGGAAGGTGAAGATGCATTTACATCTTCTCTCTCAAGATGAAAGCTACATCAATTGCATTGAGAATGGTCCTCACATCCCACACAAGGTGGCCACAGCTGCTACTGCTACAGTTGCTGTTGGACAATCTATTCCCAAGCCAAAGGTAGAATGGACTGTTGAAGATATTGAAGAGGTCCACAAGGACAAGAAAGCCATGAACATTTTGTTTAATGGCCTGGATCAAGATATGTTTGACAATGTCATCAATAGCCAAACTGCTAAGGAAATTTGGGATACTGTGCAGCTTATCTGTGAAGGCAATGAGCAAGTTAGAGAAAACAAAATGCAGCTTCTCATTCAACAATATGAATATTTCCACTTTGAAGAAGGAGAATCATTGAATGATACATTCAACAGATTTCAGAAACTATTGAATGGATTAAAGCTGTATGGGAGAGTGTACCAAGTCAAGGACTCCAATCTAAAATTTCTAAGGTCTCTACCAAAGGAATGGAAGCCTATGACTGTTTCTCTAAGAAATTCTCAATATTATAAGGACTTCACACTTGAAAGATTATATGGAATTTTGAAGACTTATGAACTTGAGATGGAACAAGATGAGCTGTTGGAAAAGGGAAAGAGAAAAGGAGGATCAGTTGCACTTGTAGCTGACAGTGAAAAAGTTGAAGCCAAAAATGAGGAAAAGACAATGCCAAGTCTCAAAATTGGCACAAGCAAATCAGAATCAAGCAAGGGTAAAGAGCAAGTTGCTGAGGATGAAGACAATTCCAGTCAGGATGAATCCGATGATATTGATGAACATCTGGCCTTTCTGTCCAGGAGGTTTGCAAAGATGAAGTTCAGGAAAAACACAAAGTTCACTAAGCCAAACAAAAACATGGTGGACAAATCAAAGTTCAAATGTTACAACTGTGACATTAGTGGACACTTTGCAAGTGAGTGTAGGAAGCCAAATTCTGAGAAAAAGAAATTTGAGCAAGTTGATTACAAAAGGAAGTATTTTGATTTGCTCAAACAAAAGGAAAGAGCTTTTCTCACTCAAGATGATTGGGCAGCAGATGGGATAAATGAAGATGATGATGTGGAATATGTCAACCTAGCCCTGATGGCTAATTCTGATGAAAATGAAACTAGTTCATCAAGCAACCAGGTAATTACTACTGATCTCTCTCAGCTTTCTAAACATGAATGCAATGAAGCCATAAATGATATGTCCAATGAATTATATCATTTGCGTGTTTCTCTTAAATCACTAGCTAAAGAAAACACTAGGATCAAAGAAAATAATGTGTTTTTAAGTGATAGGAATGCTGTGTTAGAGAGTCAGGTAATTGAGCTTGAAAAGATTAAACTTAAATGCTTGACTGTCGAGAGTGAACTAGAAGAAGCTGTTAAGAAAGTAGAAATTCTTTCTAAACAGTTAGAAAGTGAGCAAGAGGTAATCAAGGTCTGGAAAACATCTAGGGATGTTAGTGTTCAAATTGCCAAGGTTCAGGGAATTGAATCATTCTGTGAGGATGCCTGGAAGAAAAACAAAAAGAAGTTAGAATTAATTGATGGATTGTCAACGGATGTGGAATCAACGGATGATGAAAGTTATCCGTTGAAGGAAGAAAAGGAGCATCCGTTGAAGGCTCATCAATTAAAACAGGCAAGTTCTTTTAAAAATAAAAAGAATGATTCAACTCTCAAGAACTTTGTCAAAGAAGGAGCTAGCACATCCAGAGATGTCAGTAAGGTGAATATAGGACACATGACTTTAGATCGGTTGAAAGATAGGCTTAAGTTGGTTGAGGATAAGGAGGAAACTAAAAGAAAATCTAAAAGAAATGGGAAGGTAGGGATTAATAAACATAACAATTACTCACCTGATAGGTATGCTCCTAGAAAAAGCTGTGTATATTGTAAAAGTGTTAATCACCTATCTGTTAATTGCAAATCTGTTAAAAATGCTCCCATGCCTTCAAATCCCTCCATGCCTAACATGTCTATGTCACATCTGCATGCTATGCCTGTTATGTCTCACCAGAATCCCCATGCACATTTTGCAAACATGCCATACATTAACAATCCTTACTTTACTGCATTTAGTATGCCTCAAATGCCATACAATATGCCTATGTGGAATAACATGTTTGCACAACCTATGCCTTATCAAATTCAATCAAATGTGTTAAATGATTCTGTGACTAACCCTACACTTCAACCAACCACATCTGAGACCAAGGTTGACCCAAAGTTACCTAAGTCAAAAGATGCAAAAGGAATGAAGTCTAGGAAAAAGACTAACAAGGCTGGACCCAAGGAAACTTGGGTACCAAAATCAACTTAATTGATTTTGTTGTGTGCAGGGACAAAGAAGGAATCTATGGTACTTGGACAGTGGTTGTTCAAGACACATGACAGGAGATTTCACCCTGCTCACAGAATTTAAGGAGAGAGCTGGCCCTAGCATAACCTTTGGAGATGACAGCAAAGGATTCACTATGGGATATGGCTTGATTTTAAAAGAAAATGTCATCATTGATGAAGTTGCATTGGTTGATGGTCTCAAACACAATTTATTGAGCATCAGTCAACTATGTGACAGAGGGAATACTGTTTCCTTCAATTCTGAAGCCTGTATTGTCACAAGTAAAAAGGACATAAAGTGGTTCTAACTGGAGTTAGAAAAGGAAATGTGTACTTAGCTGATTTCAACTCTACAGATGCAGAATCCATTACTTGTCTTCTCAGCAAAGCAAGTCCAGTTGAAAGTTGGCTATGGCACAAGAAGCTGTCCCATTTGAATTTCAAGACAATGAATGATCTAGTCAAAAAGGACTTAGTTAGAGGAATGCCTCTAGTGGAATTCACAAGGGATGGACTGTGTGATGCTTGTCAGAAAGGAAAGCAAAAGAAAGTATCATTCAGTAAGAAGCTTGAATCTGCAATTGATGAACCACTGCAACTTCTACACATGGATCTTTTTGGACCAGTCAATGTATTGTCAATTTCAAGGAAAAGATACTGCCTAGTGATTGTAGATGATTTCTCAAAGTTTTCATGGGTTTATTTTCTTGGATCAAAGGATGAAGCTAGTGAAATCATCATCAATCATATCAAGCAAGTCAACAATCATCCTGATTTCAAAGTAAGGAATATTAGGAGTGACAATGGAACTGAGTTCAAGAATTCAACCATGAAGATGTTCTGTGGAGTAAATGGGATCATGCATGAGTTCTCAGCTCCAAGAACTCCACAACAAAATCGTGTGGTGGAAAGGAAGAACAGATCACTAATTGAAGCTGCAAGGACAATGCTTGAGGAGTCAAAGCTCCCAACTTATTTTTGGGCTGAGGCTGTTAACTGTGCATGTTACACTCAGAATATTTCTCTAATCAATCAAGCAAAATGCATGACTCCCTATCAATTATTCAAGAGAAGAAAACCAACTTTAAACTTTCTACATGTCTTTGGTTGCAAATGTTACATCTTAAGGAATCAATCTGATCACAAAGGAAAGTTTGATGCAAAGGCTGATGAAGGAATATTTGTTGGTTATTTTGCTGGAAAATCATATAGGGTCTACAATCTAAGAACCAACATTGTCATGGAATCTGTACATGTTGTGTTTGATGATAAAAAGATTGATGGACTAACAGATGAGGGACATCATGAAGGACTCAAATTTGACAATATTGAGATATATTGTGATGATTGTGAAGATGAGAATGATGAAGAAGGCATCTCAAGAAGAAACCAGAGTCTGCCTTTGGATAATGCACAGAATGCTGCATCCGTTGAAAGTCAAAATTCAGCTTCCGTTGAAAGAAGCAATGCAACATCCGTTGAAAGACAAAGTGCATCATCCGTTGAAGTTCATAACGAAGCATCCGTTGATCACAGTCTGTCAACGGATAATCACTTCACCTCATCAGTTGATAGAACTCCCAATTCCTTTCAGAGGATCAGCAACTCAGGGGGAGTTTCAACAAATCAACATTCTATCTCACATCATGACAATACTGAGGCAACCTCATCAAGGGCTAATCTACCACCTCAAAGGAAATGGACCAAGAATCACCCTTTTGAACTGATCATTGGTGATGCTACATCTAAAATACAAACTAGAAGGGCTACTCAAGATGAATGTCTGTATAGTAGCTTTCTATCACAGGAGGAACCTAAGCGAGTGGAAGAAGCTCTTTCAGATCCAGATTGGATTTTAGCTATGCAAGAGGAGCTAAACCAATTTGAGAGGAACAAAGTGTGGAAGCTGGTACCCAAGCCAAAGAACAAGAGTTCTATTGACACAAAATGGGTTTTCAGAAACAAGATAGATGAAAATGGCATTGTCATAAGGAATAAAGCCAGATTGGTTGCCAAAGGCTATTCTCAACAAGAGGGAATAGATTTTGATGAAACATTTGCTCCAGTTGCAAGACTTGAATCCATCAGAATCTTTCTAGCCTATGCAGCTAATGCCAATTTCAAAGTCTATCAGATGGATGTCAAGAGTGCATTTCTAAATGGGGAATTGGAGGAAGAAGTTTATGTAAGCCAACCTCCAGGTTTTGAAGATCCAAATTTTCCAGACAATGTGTATTATTTGTTGAAAGCACTCTATGGACTAAAGCAAGCACCTAGAGCCTGGTATGAGACTTTATCAAAGTTCCTTCTAGATAATCACTTCACAAGAGGTACTGTTGACAAAACTCTCTTCTTTAGAAATGTTAATGGCTCTAAGATACTTGTACAAATTTATGTAGATGATATTATATTTGGATCTACAGATGATAAACTTTGTAAAAAGTTTGCTAAATTAATGCAAAGTAAATATGAAATGAGCATGATGGGAGAGCTAACTTACTTTCTTGGTTTACAAGTTAAACAAGTTAGTGGTGGAATTTTCATTAGTCAAACTAAATATATTTATGATCTTTTAAAGAAGTTTGACTTAATGGATTGTTCACCTGCAAAAACTTCCATGACCACTGCCACCAAGCTTGAATTAAACAAGGCTGAAAAGTCTGTGGATATTACAAGTTATAGAGGCATGGTTGGCTCACTTTTATATTTAACTGCCAGTAGACCTGATATTATGTTTTCTACATGTCTCTGTGCTAGATTTCAAGTTGACCCTAAAGAATCTCACTTAGTGGCTATTAAAAGAATTTTCAGATATCTCAAAGGGACTCTAAATCTAGGAATTTGGTACCCTAGAGAGTCTGGTTTTGATCTAATTGGCTACTCAGATGCAGATTATGCAGGTTGCAAATTAGACAGGAAAAGCACAACAGGCACCTGTCAATTTCTAGGAAACAAGCTTGTATCATGGTTCAGCAAGAAGCAGAATTCTGTTTCCACATCAACAGCTGAAGCTGAATACATTGCAGCTGGTAGTTGCTGTGCACAAATACTGTGGATGAGGAATCAGTTATTTGACTATGGTATAACTGTTGACAAAATTCCAATATTTTGTGACAACACAAGTGCCATTGCCATTACTGAAAATCTAGTGCAGCACTCAAGAACCAAGCACATTGATATCAAGTACCACTTCATTAGGGAATATGTGATGAAAGGTACAGTGGAACTTCATTTTGTTCCAAGTGAAAAGCAGATTGCAGACATATTTACCAAGCCACTTGATGAATCAACATTCACAAGATTAGTAAGTGAGTTAGGTATGCTTAATTATTCATAATCTATGTCATCTATGTAATCTGTCTTATAGCCTGAAATGAATTTGCTGCAAGAACAAAGTTGGCTTTAATCAAGACTTATCCTATCAACGGATATTCCCTATCTGTTGAAAGCCAAAATTGTTCTATCAACGGATATTCATTATCCGTTGAAAGACAAATACATTTCTGGTAATTTTATCCTTCAACGGATAAAATAGGGTTGTTCATCAACGGATAACTATTTACCTTATCCGTTGATGTGTCACGTTAGTGAGTCACAGCCGTTAATTCTTTTACTCAACCGTTGATACAGATATACAGTGTTGTATGTATTTGTATTTACGGTAGTTTTCAGAATTTCTACAGTTTCATTTATTCCTGTACGGCTTTCACTTACTTTAAAGTATCATTTAATTATTTTAATTTGTGTTTTAATTCAAGAAAGTATAAAAGCCCAATTGAATTCTTATTTTCACTTTACGCTTTCTTGCAATTATCATTCTCTTTCTCTCTTAATTCTCAAGTTCTTCTCTGCAACCTCTACTCACAAAAATGGCACCAGTAGTCAAAATTATGTCTCAAACAGGATTTGTTTATGAAAAGAATAATTTCATAGTCTTGGGTGAAAAGAAGGAAGCCCATTCTAATTATCACAAGATGATGGACTTCATCAAGAACTGCAAACTGAGCTATGCAATGCTGGAAGCCCCAACCATCTACTATGAAGTGATTGAGGAGATTTGGACAACTGCAGAGTTCAACTCCACAGATATGACTAGTGCCTTCTCTCTCAAAGGTAAGGACTATTGCATTAATTGTGATGATTTACAATCTTACTTTAAGTTGCCTGAGAATAATGCCATGACACCACACACTGATAAAGATGTCTCTTCTATGCTAGATTCCATAGGCTATGCTTTTGATTCTGCTAGTTTAGGTAGTATTAGAAGGAAAGGCCTTAGGAAATAATGGAGTTTTCTTGGAGATGCCTTTATTAAGGTTTTCTCTGGGAAGATTAGCAATTTTGATGCTATCACTTCATCTCTTGTTAATATGCTCTATATGCTAGTTTCTGATAGGTACTTTAATTTTAGCAACTGTGTTATGCTAGAATTAGGTTCCAGATTAGGTAACAAAGCTAATAGACCACATAACATCTACTTTGCTAGATTCTTTATGTTATTGGCTAACCATGTTGCTGAAGGTTTGGTTATATCCAATAAGAATAATAAACTCAAATGCTGGGCACAAGAGAAAAGGGTCCTTGCAGACCTTTTGAGAATGAACCTCAACAGCCAGGTGCCATTGGTATACTTGCCAATCATGAATGCACCACAGGTAAGTGAGGTAAATGTTTCTATAACTCCTACTATTTCCAACCCCAATGTTTCTTTGCCTTCTAGTGTGGCTATGGAACCTGTGTCATTGTCCAAACAGGCTCCTACCAAAGCCACCAAATCTAAAATCTCCAAAGTCAAGTCAAAGAAACCTACCTCTATTGTTTCTCGAAAGACAACAGTTGTAACAACTACCATAAACCCTGAAGGGAGTGAACATGGTATGAGTGGTGAGGGGAGGGGTGAACATCAAAAAGCCCCCCAGGATAAGGTGGGAGAGGTGAGTGGTACCCAATCCAGCCAAGCTACAGTCTCTCAAAATACTGTAGTGGTTCAAAAGGAGTCCAGCACATCCCTAGTTGCATCCTCTCAAAAGGATGTAACTATTGAAAATAGTCCCCATCCAGGGACACAGAACAAAAGAGGGAGGGACACTGAAGCTACACATTCACCAATTCAAGCCTTTTCAAGGAAGAAGAAGGCCAAAACCCTAGTTTCCACACAAGGGACACACACAGCACAGATACACCCACCAGTATCTGTGCCTTCTCAAATTCAGGTTGATGTGATTCCAGCAAATGTGGAATCACAGCCCCATTCTCTCAATATAGAAATAAATCATTCCTCAAACTCTCCAACACCCTCTCTGGATGTGGATATGATATTCACATCAATTCCTGATTCTCCCTCATTAAAACTCAGGGAGGAGCCCCACTCAAAACCTGGCGATCATCATCTTTTAGATGATTTGTTGGATCATCAGCCAATTCTTTCAGATGTAGTTGCAGAATCTGTGTCACCTCACTTAAAATCAATCCACACAGATTCAACAATTATATCACTTTCTATCTCTACATCATTTCCTTCTTCAACGGATATCTCTCATCCGTTGACAAGTGGTTGTTCTTCAATGGATAAGCTTAACAGCAGTTATCCGTTGATACCATCAGTTTCCACTTTAACGGATACTCCCTATCCGTTGATGGCCTCTACACACTTAACAGAAACAACTCCAACTGTAGAGGACATGGCAACTGTACAATCACTTTTAGGCTTGAGGGAAGGGAGTGATTTTTTGAGTGAGAGGCTGGGTTGCTCCCAGGCAAAAGGAGAGGTTGAGAGTCACCAAATGCATGCTATTTCTTCCAGCATGGCAAAAGTAAGTGAGAGGAATGCCACCTTAGAAGGTGAAGGTGAGGGTGTGAGGGTGTGTGTGAGCCAGGGGAGCCCCTGATGCAAGAAAACAGAGAAATTGAGAGAAAGGCAGGTACAGAAGCTATAAGGGTGGATCCAGCCATTGCTAGTGAGTTAATGAAAGTGGATGATGCAGATAAGGGAAGACAATTTCAGCAACACTACAAAGCTGTCATTGATAATATTTCCTTGGATGCTGACACTTTTACTCACCCTGTTTCAGCCTATCAATTATTGGCTGCACAGGGCAATATGGAGGCAGAACAGACACTACACATTGTACACACTTCAGAATCTCTTCTCAGAGACAAAGCTGCTGTCAACAGGCTGCCTTCTCAAGCTGGTGAGCCATCTAAAGAATTTGGAGTAAATTCTAATGATGATGACTCTAATTCTTTGAATGAGAGCATGAACTTAGGGGGAGTAGCAGGCCCAAGTTCTGTTCCTAATCTTCCTGCATGGGCATGGGAAAAACCATCAACACCAGGAGAGTTTGGTGTCACTTTGGTCAAACAAGTCATGACAATTCAGCAGACCATTCAGGAGACTCAGGATGCTGGTACCAAGGCAATATTTCAAGCTCATCTGGAATCTCTGCATCTCTTGCAGTTGCAGCATTACCAGCAAAATCTAAGTGTGGATGAGCTCAAGCTGGACATTGCTGATCTGAAATCCTACAATGCTGAGAAATTGGATTCAGTTATACCCTATGGTACTATGCAAGATTTGTTGGGGAGACTAAGGAAGGCCTCTGATGCTGACAAGAGGCTGGCCAGATTGGAAGATAGGGTTTAATTCATTGAAGACTCTATGGTCACCATTCTTCAGAATCAACAAACTCAAACAAATCTACTCATGCAGCTGGCACAAGCACAAGGCTTGACCCCTACCCTTGATGATAACAAAAAGGGGGAGAATAAAGGGGAAGGGGAAGGAGAGCCATCTACAACAGTTCAGATTTCTCAAGTGCTAGTTCCTGTCATCACAACTTTTCCACCAATTCAAGTCAAAGGAAAGCTAGATGGAATTGATCTAATCCAGATAGCAGCAGCTGAATTGCAAGTCAAAGAACAAAGGAAGAAGATTGATGAAAAGATACAACTAATATTTGGTTCTACAACTTCTCAATCACAATTTGTGAAGCATAGCACAAAAGTGGAATCAATTATTATGGAACTCAAGCCAGTAGGGAGGCATAAGGATGGAGAAACTTCTTCCAAAGATCTGCAACCTATGGTTCTCAAGCCCAACAACAGATCCAATAAGGACTCTACAAAGAATCCTCTAAAAGAGGTGGATTTTCCTCTTCCAAAAGCAGATGAGGACAAGCTTTTAGGAAGAAGTATTGCATATCTCAAAGAGACCATGGATGAGGCTATAAGGAGAAACATGGCTATTATTTTCAGAGAGGGAAAGAGCATATGTGTGATGCAAGGACATCCCAAATTCTCAATAGCCAAGAAGGAAGAAACCAAAAGGTTGAAGGAAGAAGCCAAACAGCTAAAGGCTGACAAAAGAGCACAAGCAAAGCTTGAAAAATAGCTAGAGTCAAGTCAGGCTGAAGATCAGAAAGAAATTGAAGACAAAGGTGAAGATGAAGCTATTGGGGACATGGTTGGTACTGAGATGGAGGAAAGAAGTAAGGAAGAATGGCAGAACGGGAAAAGAAAGAAGGTCAATGCAAAGAGAAAGAAGGTAGATAAGACTGAAGAAACCCAATCAATATCCAAAGAAGGTCAGTGATGAACAAATATCACTAAGAGCTGCTAGGTTACAATGTATAATGTTAGGAATATGTGTATTAGTTTGATGATAAGTTCAGCAAAACACTTAAGTAGAAATCTAGTGTTTGTAGCCTCAACGGATAAGACCATCTTGGCTATCCGTTAAAGGAGTAGCCTTACTTAGCAATAAGTTTGGTATAGTAGCACATCTCACTCTCTGATTTCAAGCTGTAATTCTTAGATGTTGTTAGGAGATAATCAGTCATGTTGACTACTAATGGATGTACAAGTAGGAGGGCTAATTGTAAATATTTCATGCCTTGTAATTTTGTATAAGTGAAGAAGTGTCAACGAATATTGAAGACCTTCAACGGATAAGAAACTAAGCTTCAACGGATGTCTCTAACGCTTCAACGGATAAGTGCTTCAACGGATAAAGCTTCAACTGCTAGAGCATCAACGGATAAAGCCATCAACGGATGAAAGCTTCAACGGATGCACTGCTAGAGCATCAACGGATAAAGCCATCAACGGATGAAAGCTTCAACGGATGCTCAGTCTCATAGCAGTTGATAGTGACAGTTAACAAAGCTGACAGAGGCACATGGATTGACAGAGATGTGGTAGCCTATTTCAGGAACAGCAGAAAAAGAAGCCATTTTTAGTCTGGTTCATAATGGAAAGTCAACAGATAATTCCATATTACACTGGATAAAAATGGAACAGAAACAAGTGGAGAACTATTGTCTTATTGTACTTTATCTTTGTCTTCACTTGTAAACTTGGTGTTATATAAACCAAGTAGTAGCTAGTAATTAGATGTGAATTTTCCCTGAGCTGTTTAGAAATATCAAGAGAGAAAATCATCTAGTTTGTACTAGGAAGCAGCTGTGATTTAATTTTGAATCACAGATTTTCTGAAATAACACATCTCTGGTGGAATAACAAATCCACCAGAAAAGTTTTTAAGTTCTTTGTGTTCATTACATTTGTGTTTGAATATATATCTGTCTGCATCAACTCCAAGCAATTCACACACATTTGATCACTCAAACACTTAGTCTTACAAACTGCTCAAAACTTGAAAAAGTTTTGAGATTTACATTCAACCCCCCTTCTGTAAATCTCATTGTTAGTCCACTGGGAATAACATATAATCTTCTCGATAATGATAACACATATAGTGTAAACCCTAAGCTATGTTTATATAGTACACAGTTACAAGATATATTATAATTGATATGGAATATAATTCTGTCTCCTAAAATATATCAATTAGATATCTTCTACAAGTCTTCTAGTCCTCTAACTTTTTCCATGCATATCTTTTATTGTTTTAGTCCAGATCTTTTCCTGTAAATCAGCCGCATTCCAAGATATAGTACACAGTAACAAGATATATTCTAATTGATATGGAATATAATTCTGTCTCCTAAAATATATCAATTAGATATCTTCTACAAGTCTTCTAGTCCTATAACTCTTTCCATGCATATCTTTTATTGTTTTAGTCCAGATCTTCTCCTGTAAATCAGCCGCATTCCTTATCTGAAAGTCTTCCCGCACTTAAGTACTGATATGTATCTCCTGACGACTTATGTTCTGATATTAAGTTCTGACTTCAGTAAGTTCTGATTTCAGTAAGTCCTGATATGTCCTGTTGTTAAGTTCTGAAAACTAAACACAAATCATATTAGACATGTCATCTCAAATATATCTAACAATCTCCCCCAACTTGTAAATTATGCAAAATATACAAGTTAATAGATTTGATGATGTCAAAAACATTTAAGTAATAATGCAATAAGAGTTTAATAAGACAACTAACTATAACTTACAGTCCTTGTAGCTTTTACCAATCTCACTGAGTCAATCTGAATCCAAAGTGATTCTTGACAAAGTTTGATATTAGCTTTTCTTCTTTATTCCTCATGACTTGAGATAGTGTAGCTTTGACTTGCTTCAATTCTTCACCCTGACTACCAATATGGTAGATTGCAGTCCTTAGAGCAGAGATATGGTTTCTTTCTAAACCATCACCCAGTCTTATTACCCTTGGATGAGAAGAATCTTCATTGTAGCATAAACATTTCTCTTTCAGAATCACTTCAAGTTTAGCAGAATCCTTCTTCATTGGAATTTCACTTCCATCATCTTCAACTATATTAGGAATGAATTCTGTAACCCTTGAACCAGAAATTCTTGCTTTATCTCTTATGGTCTTCAATATGAAATTTGACCATCTCCTGGTAATATCAGACTTTATCTCTAAAAGATAATGAAAGAATTGAAGTTCTTTCAGAGATTTGTTCAGCACATCTGATTCTGACATTTGATATGTCCTTCCATCTTCAAGAAATAGAATCAGATTTTCTTTAACATTATGCTTGTCATGAGCATCCAGTACCACTTGAACAAGGATAACCTTATCAAGGTGTTTCTATGTAACATCTTCAAGAGGTCTGTCAGTCAATAGAAATGGATCTCTAGTAGCAACTTCAACTTCTGTCTTGATCTTAGCTTCATCAGAACCTAGCCCTGCTCTGTCTCTTGGTTCTCTAACATTTAACCCAATAGTATTGAAATCAGACAACAATTGGATTTTCTTTGGATCTGATGCTCTGACATTTTTCCATAGAATTTTTTTTATCAGCTACTTTCATCTTGTCTAAATCAACTTGAGCTATGTCAGAGGTTGATGTCTTGATGACTTTATCAGAACTTGCTGTTTCTTTTGTAGCTTGTTGTTCTTCACTCTGAACAACTTGAGCTCTGTCAGAGGTTGTCTTGGATTCTTCAGTAATCTTCCGTCTTTTTAGAGTTTGAACAGTTTCATCTTCAGCAAGAGTACCATCATGAACTTGAACCATTTTGCACACAGGTTTCATCAGGATTTGAGGAATTTTCATCTCCTGTGGCTTTATTGGTTCATCAACTTTTCCTTTCCCTTTATCTTTGGGATCAATCTCAGTTTATGATCTAGTCTTGGGCTTTGATGCCTCAGTATTTGATTTCTCCTTGATCACAATGCCTTTTTCCTTAGGCCTTGGAGGTTTCTTTGCAACAGAAGCTTTTGACTTTAGATTTGTCTTCTCAGCTTTAAATCTAGCTTCTTCCTCCTTGAGATTTTCTAAATCCATTCCAGGATTATATTTCAGAAATAATCTTCTAGCAATCTCTTCATCAGATGTCTGGATTTTAGGATCTTTGTAGTAGACAATTGTCTGCTTCCCCTTGAGCTTCAGAGTTTGCAGAAACTTCTGAGAGTCTTGACTTCCACCTTGAATCAGAACATCAGGCTTTGTCATCAGACTTTGCTTATCAGAACTCGATATCAGACTTTTAGCATTCACAGCATCAGAACTTGACTTGTTCTGTGTAGAAGATTTTCTAACATCAGAAATTACTTTCTGTGAAGATTTTCCTTGACCTCTACTCTTATCAAAGTTTCCCTAGTCATCACCTTTGTCATCCTTCTTCTTCAGTATTTGAGTAGGTGAGCATTTGGACTTAACTACCTTCTCCCCCTTTTTGGCATCATCAGGTAGTAGGAGAGAGAGAAGAAGTTCTACTGAACACTGAATTTCATTCAATTTAGCTTATTGAGAGGCTTGATTTTGCAGGACCTTAGTAATTTGGGCCTGTTGCTTTTCTTGTACCTTTTCAATAGTTTCAACTTTCTCATTGATAGGTCTGATAAGTCTTGACTTGTCTAATTTGAGAGTCATATCTAGCTTTTCAGCTGACTTTAAAAGTTTATCAACCTTGGCATGAGTTTGAGAGTGTAGACCTTGAAGATTTTTAGTAGATAGAGTTGTGACTTTGAGTTGGTGCTTAAAATCAGAACTTGTCATCAACTCATCAGCCTTAGCAATGTGCTCTGTCAGAACTTTAGAGCTTGGAATGAAATCAGATTCATTCCACATCTTGGTCTACTCAATCCCTCTGTGAGTTTTTACCCAAGGAACAGGAGCTGCTTATTAAATAAACTTTTCAATCAGTGCCTCCTTTCCAAGAATAGGAGCTGAAGTATCTACCGAAACACTATCTCCAGAACTTGAAGAAGACTCATTATCCTCTGACAACACAAGAGTGTGTGAGGCTATAGGAGATTCTGGAACAACTTCATCTAAATTTTGATCATTAGAATTTATCTCCAGAATTGGTGTAGTTGGCATCTCAGCCTGTAAGATTGGAGAATTTACTGTAGATGACTGAGCTGCTGATGGAGCTTCCAGATAAAGGACAGTTGGAATGTGCAGCCTATGGATGTCAATTTCAGGACTTAATCCTGAATCTTCAACAGCTGTTATTTTGACTAGAGAGACATGAGGTGTGATCACTGTTTCCTGAACAGTGTCTTCAGCTTGAGTTGGGGATGGCAAAGCTTCAATTATGATTGGCTTTGATGAGATCAGAGATTCCTGATCCCCTTCCTCAGCTTCTTCAGTATCCTCAGATGGAGGCTTATCCATGTGCCTTCCATCCCTCATTTTCTTTAATCTCCTTGATAGTGAAAGAGTTGCTTCAGCAGCATCAGAACTTACAGTTCTTTTCCTCTTCAAATTACCAGAACCCCCAGCTTCAGTCTTTTTTTGATGGGTTGCCTCTTCAGCTTCATGTGTCACAGGTTCTGATGCATGAACCTGTGCTTCTTCATCATCTGATTCATCCCTTAGAATCATCTTTCTTCTCCTTGGTGGATATTTAGGAACATATTTTGCTCTTTTAGGCCTTGAGGATGAAGGTTTGATGGTAGGTGCTGAAGGTTGTTGTTGTGAGGATTGTGCTGGTTGGAAGTATGTTCTGATGGTAGGTTGAGTTGGTTGAGTTTGAGAAGTGGTAGGTTGTGTAGGTGCTGATGGAGGTTGGGATGGTTGGACATCAGGATATATGGTAGTATAGGTGGTTGGGTAAGAGTTTACTAAGACATGTTTGACTGATTGTGGAATTTGAAGGGGTCTTAGAACAGTTTTCTTATTATCAGTAGATAATAAGTCAGTAAAAGCTATTTTAGCAAGTTTAAATGGTGGTATTGTCTCACTAAAATTCTGAGGTGCATCAGAACAACAGAAACTGTATAAAAGCTGACAGAATCTAGCAAAATAAACTGTATTTCTATCTTCTGTCATCCTATCACCTATGAAACCTAGTACAACATTAGAATAATCAAAATAAGATTGAGTAATTAGAGCATACCCAATTTGCTGACTAAGGATTGGAATTGCATCAAAGTTTGAACATTTGTTTGCAAAAGTTCTGGTGATGCAGTCAAAGAAGAAACTCCATTCCTTCCTTATGTATGGCCTCTTCAATTGTCCCAGCTTGGACAATGATTTTTCACAACCTAGATTAGCCATCATCTGTTGAAGAGCTGGCTCCTCAACTATTGAAAAAGTGCAGTCTTCTGGCAGATGTAGAGCTTGGCGAACTGTAGACATAGTCACCACATGTTCATCCTCCCCTGTTGTGAAAATAATACTTGGGGACCCATTTGCACCACCATCATCATACATACCACTCCTCCAGAACTCCAGCACTTGAATTCCTGAGATTGATTGAGGTTGGGTCAATGCATACCCAATCTCACTGTTAGCAATGAAGTCCTGAATGAAGTGAAGATCTGATGGGGCTTCGTCCTTGCTAAGAATAGCTAAGTAGTTGTTAGGAACAAACTTAGCTCCATTGAAAATGATGTCTTTTGGTGCCATTTCTGTGAAAAATCAAGTGAGAATAGTGTGTACACAAAGTGTTTGATAAAATGCCTGTGAGAAAATAGAGCTTCAGAGAATATTAGTGGGTGAGAGAAAATAAGAGAGATGAGAGAATGAGAAAAGTAGGTAAAAAATTAGAAAATCTTTTAACTTTCTTATTTATACAGCCCACGTGACAACAACTATATTTGTTAAGCATGGTAGACAATTTACACCTGGCAACATGTGAACAGTCAGTAAATAGTTAAAGCAGTAATCAGTGGGCACGAGAAATAAGCAGTAATTATTGTGCACATGCAGTTTTTCAAGACAAACACGTTTCCCACTAAAACAAATAATTATGACTATTTTTATCTCACTTAAATATATTCTGATAAAATATGACCGTTCAGTATTACCACAAATAAGTCAAGTAAATAAATAATGCCATGTAAGCATCAGAGTTTCCATCAGGATTTAATATCAGAACTTGACTATTATCAGATTTTAACGGTCATCAGAACATGGCTTCTGGTCTCAGGAAGTGAATGTTTGTTTCTGTGATTCTTCATACAAAAACTGACTTGTTTCTTCAGAGTTTAATCATCATAACTTCCATTAGAACTTGTCCTCAGAATTTATGCATATGACACTTAACTGTTTATCTAAAACAACTTAATCACCACAGTAATTTTCATCATTCATATCGAGTGATAGTGTGTGTATTAGCAAAATATCATATAAAGATTAAAGTATGATAAACTTCAGTACATCTTAGAAATAAGGCATAACTAAGAAAATTGCTTAAAATCTATCTTTAATTATGAAGTCTACTATAGAATAAATTTATGTAAGAGTCCACCTCAACTATTTGTGCTCATTTTATGCATCCTTTGAAATTCCTTTTTACAGTGGCTTCTCAGTGTAAGTGAGTCACAATTGCTATCAGAATTTATGCTATTATTAGATTATTTCTCCAGTAATCAGAGAATGTAAAAAGTCACCAAGAAAAATTTATTTTCTTTTCTAATGCATATAACTTAATACCGGCAATGCACTTGGGTCTTCCCTTACACATATTTACTCTAGATCTTAAAGGAGTACCTTACTTCAATTTTCTTTTCTTTTCTTTTCTTCAGATAAGTGAGGCTTATCAAGCATGTGGTTCATCCTTAAGAATTACTGACATCAGAATTTGACAGATAAGAAGCAAGAATCTAGTTTGTGACTTAGTAATAAGATACAAAAATTAAATTTGACTAAGCCCAAAATCAGAATTTGCTTGTGTTAATGAATTTCAACATAAACAACTAATTCAAACCTAGGATTTCCAGTATGTTAAAGACTACTAGGTCAGCATCTAGCACAATAATCCTTATTGGAATGAATAGTCACAGAACATTCAAAACACTATCAGAGTATATAGAATCACATCAGATAACAATCAGTATTTAATATATTACAATTTAAGCACAGATTACATAGAGATAAGACAATATGTAACACTGATCATAAAGTCTGATGCATGAGAACAAAAACTAAGCAGATTTTGAGAAAGAACCTGAAACCATTCCAAGTTCATTTACCAGTCTTGTAAAAGTAGCTTCACATAGTGGTTTGGTGAAGATATCTGCTAGTTGTTGATCTGTTGGAACAAAATGCAATTCCACTGTACCTTCCATTACATGTTCCCTTATGAAATGGTACCTAATGCTGATGTGCTTTGTCATTGAGTGTTGAACTGGATTACCTGTCATAACAATAACACTTTGATTATCACAGTAAATAGGCATTTTAGAAAATTCTAACCCATAGTCCAGTAACTGATTCTTCATCCATAGAATCTGTGCACAACAACTTTTTGCAGCAATATATTCTGCTTCTGCAATTGATGTGGAAATTGATTTCTATTTCTTGCTAAACCAAGAAACCAATCTGCCTCCAAGAAATTGGCAGCTTCCACTAGTGCTTTTTCTGTCTATTTTGCATCCTGCAAAATCTGCATCTGATTAACCTATTAGCTTAAAATCTGATTCTCTAGGATACCACAATCCTAGATCAGCTGTACCCTTGAGGTACTTGAAAATTCTTTTCACAGCTATTAGATGAGGTTCTCTTGGATCAACCCGAAATCTTGCACAAAGACAGGTAGCATACATGATATCAGGTCTACTTGCAGTTAAATAGAGTAAAGAGCCAATCATACCTCTATAGTTAGTAATATCTACTGATGAACCAGTATCTTTATCTAACTTGGTTGCAGCGGCCATGGGAGTGGATGCAGTTTAACAATCTTATATTCCAAATTTCTTCAGTAAATTTCTGGTGTACTTGGATTGATTTATGAAAGTACCTTCTTCATTTTGCTTGACTTGAAGTCCCAGAAAATAGCTAAGTTCTCCCATTATACTCATTTGATATCTTGACTGCATTAGTTTTGTAAACCTTTCGCAGAGTTTGGCATTTGTAGAACTAAATATGATATCATCAACATATATCTGTACCAAAAGTAAGTCATTTCCATGGTTGAGCCAGAAGGTTTTTGATCATCTTTCTTCTGCTCATCATCATCCAAGTTATCCTTATTAATTTGAGTTTTAGGCAAGTTGCCTTCAGGATTTCTCAGATATCTTCCCAACAAACTAATCATTTCTTCATCTTCAACAATCTTTTTTTTCTTGACTTTCAAATCAGACTCCAGAATCGTGATAAGCTTTTTATTGGCCATGACACATTGCTTAGGGATCTGGAAGTGTTTGAATTGTTTGGTCGTAGCATAGATGTATGCCACTCCCTTGCTTGGCTGTAAGTATGCTTCTGGAAAAGTAGCCACTTGAGCATTCTTTAACTCAGTTAACAGGAGAGTGTCTTCAGGAATCACCCTTTTGACTTTGTTTATTAGGATGTCCAACTCAGATGCCCTTTTCGAGATAAGATAATTAAGGGACACATGCATACACCTATCTACCCTAGAGTCATTTATGTTAATCACAATTCTTTTCTCCTAAAAGCCGTTCTTTGTGACTAAGATCACCCTTATTGAGTTAATTGTTCTGTCCAAGGCCTTTTTGTAGCTGAAGAAATTATTGTTGAGAGAAGCCCTGAGAGCTTTGAGTAATTCATCAAACTCCCTGCTCAAACTAGGCCCCTCAGCTGATCTAATAAGCCTCTCCATTCCAATATCAGCTTCATGAGTTTTTCTCTTGTCAGCAGCTTGGATAGTTTGAGTAGATGATCTTAATAGCCTAGGCTCTATCTCCCCCTTAGTCTCGTTGGAAGGCATGAGAATGGGTGTAGGAATTTCAGGCTTCACAGCTTCTGGAAGTGCAGGCAGAGGTATGTTAAGCTTGCCCATGATAGCTCCCAAAGCCATGTCATTTTGCATTTGTAAGTGCTTATGGGAGTCTACCAAGGTTTGTATATCTGTCTATTGACTTTGCACCAGTGAGGTGAGAGCATGCACTTGAGCTGTGAGTGAGTCATTGGAAGACTGCAAGTTGGAGACTTGTTGTTGAAGAGACTGAATTTGGAAATTTGTAGATGTTGAGACAGGTTGATGAAAGCTGAAAGAAGTTGAAGGTCCAAATGTGTCTTCCACAGCTTGTTTGATACCCTCCATTAGTAATGCAGAAGGCTCATATCTGCTTTGGTGAAGCTGGTTCAACTTAAGCTTTGTGTCATTTGAACTTGTTATTTGTTGTTGAACCACTTTATGAAGAGCAATGAAAGATTGTCTGAGATTTTTGACATCTTTTTCCATGGTAGTCATATCTAGTCTTTTCATTTGGTCATCAAAGTGTTAAAACTTTGAACTGATCTTGACTTGAGAAGGTATAATCTAATCCATCTTTTGATTTAGCAGTTTCCTTGCCCTGTCTTCATGACCAATCAACCTGAGTTCTAGAGCTTTTCCAAAGAGATGGAAAACTTTGATTTGGGCTTTGGAAACTTCATTGATTGCATCATAAACTTCAGAAGAAGTTAAGGCTTTAGCATTGCTCCCCAAAATAGTTAGATAATCTTCCCTGAATTTAGCTAACACACCTCCATCTCCAGATTATAGTCCTTGTTCAGCCAAGCATGACAATTGCCATCCTGTTCAGCTTCATTAACAATTTTATCTTGTTGTTCTTGGACATCTGATTGATATGAGAGCATTATGGCTTGGTAATCCTGTTTAGATATATCTGAGGTTAAGAGTTATTGAGAGATCTATGCAAGTCCTGCTAGCTGATCAACCCTGAAATTTTCAAGATTAGACTGAGTTGCAACTTCTTGGAGCCAGTTGGAGACTAGATGAGTTGGTTGAGAGGTTGAGGGTTCAGTTGTTCGGATTTGTGAGGAGCCAGGAACACCTGTGATAGAAGTCATATTTGAACTTACAGTTTGCACTGTGGTTATGACAGGTTGTTGTTCCTCACCAGCTGTGAGAACCTCCATTTGAATTGGAGGGGATTTGATTGTGCTACTGTCATCTGAAACACCCTCAAACCCTTCTGTGTCTTGCATCACACTGTCACTTAAATGTGCTTTTCTTTCCTCCTTTATGATAGGATCATTGGCAATTCTACTCCCAGCTTCAATTGTCAAAGCAATTTCAGCCAGGGTTTTGAGGGGAGTTGTTCCTGGAACAGGAACCTCCAATTGAATTGGATATGATTTAAATTGCTCCCTCTCAGGAGTACTACCCTCAAACTTAACAATCTGTGAAGAATGATTTGCACATGAAGGTGCATTTGTGATATCCATGGGGTCTTCAGTAAAAACTGATGAACCCTTCATGTTTGTGTTGGTGTCATCAAGGTCTACCCCAACATGTAGCCTCTCACCAACTAATTGTGGTTTCTGGGTGGTGAGCAAGGTTTCTTGAACCAAGTCACTTGAATGGGGCTGCACTTGAGAATTAGATTCAAGCACTTTGTGAGAAGAAAAAATTTGAGAGATGAGTACATTTTGATCATGAGTGAGTGTTGGCAGCTCCCCCTGAGTGAATGAGGGAGTTTCAATAGATATGCTCTCGCTGTGTGTGTCATCCTTATATCTTCTTTCATACACAAGAACTTGATCTAGTGCAGTTGCAGACTCATTACAAGATGCATTGGGGAGAATGCCCTTTTCAATAAAAACACCCTGTTGAGAGGATGTCTCTAAAATCTGTTTTGGCCCCATTTGTACAACTGCATCCTTTTGGGAGGATACAGAGGTGGTTTGAGTGGTCAACTCAGTTTTCTTAGCCTTCTTTATTTTTCTGACCAAGGGTGACTCAGGTTGTATTTGATCCTCACCACTCTCATTCATTCATGTTAGGGTTATCTCCTTTCTATTCTTTTTACTCACTTCATCCTTTTGAGAGGATGAAGTGGTTGGTTTCCTTGCTGCTATTTGTTTTGAAGAAGTGGTCTCAGCTTGGGAAGGCCCTTGTTGGTTTTCCTGTATTTGAACTTCTATAGGTTCAGGGACCATAGATGTACTAGATTGAACATTTAATCTCATATTAGGCATAGGGTAAGGGTAAGTCTTAAACCTTTCCATCATGAATGGAGTGATTTTCAGACTCACATTTACCTTATTCTTCATAAGAAGTGAACCAAATATAATTTTGGACACTTGCTTACAATTGCCTATTTTACTGTTATCTATACCATTCAACAAATATATGTCTGTTACTTTATGATTTAAAGTAGACATAATAAAATGAGGAAAGAAAATTTCCTTACCTCTAGCAGATTGGGGCATGGTGAGCCTGGTTGCAAGTTCTTCCAGGATCAATAGACCAACATTCAAATGTCTATTGTGAGCTATTGAGAACAACGGCTTCTGTACCACACTTGAGATGTTGTCATATCATGTCTTCCTGCATGTGAAGGCCCTTACAATAGAATCAAACACAAAGGACCATTCCTTCATTAGGTTTGTTCTGTTCAAGCTTGCCAAGTTGATTCTTCAACCATAGTTGATGAAGTCCATGAACTCAGCTAGTTCATCTTGGATTGGAACCTCCACTAGATTTATAGTTGGAAGACCCAAAGCTGTATTCATATATTTCTCATTGAACTCTATTGATTGGCCTCCAATTGAGCATGTCACCACCAAGGACACAGAGTTGTCAAGCATAATAGTTCTCACCACTGCTGTTGTCCAGAATTCATGTAGAACGTCCAAGTATAAGACTGTGTTAGCTGTTAAAGCACCTGAAAGATATGATTCAGACAAAAATTTCACAAACCCCTTGAAACTATTAGGGGCTTGATTAACATTAGTGAAAGCAATATAGTTGGTTCCTTTCTTTGGGATTACAGCTCTAATGTTGTTGAGGGCCATTGTTGTTGAGTAAGATTGAATGGGTAAGAAAAGTTAGTGAGAAAGCGTTTGAAACGAGAGAGAAATCGGGTTGGAATTGAAAAAACTAGGTCACTTAGAGTTCTCGAAGGCGTAAGTATATGTGTATCGAGATGTCTGCGTATTTATAGTAAAAGCATATGACTTATCGAGAAGTCAAGAATAAACGTTTGGAGTTAGTCTATCGAGAAGTCATTTTGAAATGTGAAAAACATATCGATAATTTATTTTGTTTTATTCTTGTAGAGAACTAAAAATAAACTTATCGAGATGTCAAATAAATACCCAGTTTGTCCAAAAATGGATTAAATTGTTTCCAATTTTTATTTGAATAAATCAAAATAAAATCAGAATAATTTTGTCAAAAGTATTTTACTAAAATAATTTATTGGATTAAATTATTTCAGTTCTGAGTTATTCATAAGTCTAAAATTATACTTGTAGAGAACTTTGTAAGTTAACACTTATAGAGAACTCTATAATGACTTATCGATAAGTCATAATAAAGCTTATCGAGAAGTCACTCGAGAAGTCAGGAAATTGACTTATAGAGAACTCATTCGAGAAGTCTTAAAATGACTGGTTGATAAGTCAGTTAGACTTATCGAGAACTCAGTTTTCTATATACTTTTGATTATTTTGATTATGTCTTGTATTTATTTTACCTACTAAAAATGTAAATCAACACCTAGACAATTTACTTAGAATTTGAAAAATTCCATTGTAATATCCCATATTTTCAGATATTATTATTATTATTTGAAATTTGTTTATGTGATTTTTTATGTGAGTTATAGTGAATTATCTGGTAATTGGAGTTGATGTTTTGGATGTTTATATATGATATTCTTTGAGTATTCTAATTTTTATATGTCCAGGATAAAATATAGATAATTGTGATATTTTTCTGGTAATTTTTGGACTGTTATATGATCTTATAAGGATTTATAGATTTAATACTTATTTTTTGAATAATTACAAAACTATTTTATAAAGCCGGAAATCGTCCAACTTCAACTATTTTTGCATTTTTACAACCCGGAACTCTTTGGAAAACTCCTTCCTACCTTAATATGATAATTCCAGACATTTTTCGTGTTTTGACTTTTTCGATCCAGATTACGGTTTAACCCGTGCGCGTCCCGACATAAAATTTTCGATTCAATAATCATTTCGGTTGATCAATAAAACCCGTATTCTCAAGAGATGAGATATTTTTACATTATTTTCTCATAGGGTGTTTTATAAGAAGTTTGG
The DNA here is from genome assembly GCF_009905375.1 of Apium graveolens. Classification (NCBI taxonomy): domain Eukaryota; kingdom Viridiplantae; phylum Streptophyta; class Magnoliopsida; order Apiales; family Apiaceae; genus Apium; species Apium graveolens. Next base: position 97,791,541 of record NC_133650.1, on the reverse strand, counting down.
TTTTGATAATTATCCAAATATGGTATTAAATTGTATCGTTTCTATAGTTACTTAGCGGCTAAGTAATCTATTTTCGGATCCGATATGATCCAATGGGATACTGGTTATGTGTTTTGAATGAATCGATCCGTAATTTGGACGCGTGTTTATTTGCATCTTTATCGAGTTACTCGTTATATCTCGTTTTATATGCATTTGAATGTATTTTATATGTTTTCAGGATTTTCTGTTTAATTATTTATGGATTTAATAAATTGATTAATTCATTTAATCAATTAACTTTATTTATAAATAGTTAAATAAAATATAATTATCTATAATTGAGCCAAATAATTCCTAAAAATTATTTTAAACTTTTAGAAATTATATTTGAGTATTTAGAAATCAATTAATATTATTATTAATTCATTTATTCTTATTTTATTCGTAATAAATAAATCGTTCGTCCGTTTAATACGAAACGAAGCGTATAGACTCAGAAAAACATTCTGCTTTCAATAAAAATACTTTTGAGACCTAAATTCTTTTGTATTGAAAGGTCGTTTGATTTGCGAGTTATTTTGAGTCGATTATTGATCGATAAATCATATTTCTGACCCAATTTCATTTTAAACATAACGAGTCATATGTGATATGAATTATGTGATACGTGGCTTATATGATTATCTGCTATGCGAATTACGTGTGTAAGTGGGTCAAGAGTCTTGTGTTTGACGGTTTTATTTATGTGTGGGCTATCGTATGGGTAGACGATAGGGTTTTGACGCGCAGTTCGTCGAGTAATTATCGTTTAGACGTTTAAAGTTGTACCTTTTAATTATAGATGCGGATTGTTCATGTTGATCGGGACCAGAAATTGGAAAGAATGGAATGTGATGAGTTGGATATCTGGCTTCTAGCAATCGCAGGAGCAACATATCAGTGAATTATTAAAATAAAGGACGGTGATGTCTTAAGATGCCGGACTGAGATAATTGTGTATTACGAGAGTGACTAACTGCTAAAAACCCAAAGGCAAGTATCCCTATAATCACTTATTGTTCAAGTGATATTTATTTTGAATCCTATTATGCAAGCTTCCTACGCTATTCTAATTCCAGAATAGTTCAATATTTTACATATCCAACTGCTTATGATTATACAAGTATTGCTTTCCCTATTCTCAATACAGAATAGATAAATGTTTTACATATCGCTGAATTAAATGCTTATTATGCAAGTACTCTATGCTATTCTATGTTCAAAATAGTTAAATATTTTTACTTATCAAATTACTGGATTTATAAATGTTTTGGATTTTGAGAAAAGTGATTTGGTTGTGAGTATTCCTGCCCAAGTGAATGGGGGAATAAATTTTTTTAGGATGTCGATTGGGTCATCTCCTTTCCCATAAAAAGGTTAAGATTAGAATGGTTACTGGTTACATCGTAGGTGATCGAGATATCGGTCCAGCTGTAATATCTTTCAAGGCGAATATATGCCTTTTTTGGCGCCGTATAGGTACCGTATGGCTGCGGGATACATGTAGTACCTATATTTACGGTATGGCTGCGGGATACCGGTGCTGTTTCGTGACTGATCATCAGGAACAACATGAAATATAATTGGTTCCAATCTAAACTGTTGTTTCTAAATTTTTTTTGATAATCATGTAATAAATGATTTATCAACTATTTCTGTTTTGAATAAAAGGTGAAATGCAGTTTTGATTCAGTTTCTACTTGATGTGGATATTTAGGTTGTTAATTATCAAAGGTGGTATTAGCATAGATGATTGTTGTTGACTTCAGTATGGGATGTTGTGAGCATCAAAGTTTGTATTGATATCTAATTTGATATGACAACAAAATGAGTATTGATATTAAGAGTTCGGTTTTGAATAAAGTTTATGATCCATAGTCATTGCTTCTTGTCATTGTTGTTTATGATATTTCCGTAAACACTTTTTTACGAGTTTTATTCTCATCAAGATTCCAAGTATTGCTGAAGCATTTCACTCGAATATATCAAAAAGAGTTTTGAATACAATGAGAAACAATTATCTGATTCTTCAATAAATTTTTGTTTCGGCAATCATGATTTTAAAATATTCTACGCTATTGCAGATGTCAGTTTTATATCAAAACGACCCTATATCTGCTATAATGAACTTGCTGAGCATTTCTTTCGCTCATACTTGCCTGTTTTTAAATTTAACCTCTAGTGAGGATTAGTTTGCGTTGTTTAGTCGTGTAATTCGAGGAAGCAAAGAAGAAGCTCTTGGAAGGTGGTTGGTCCGGGGTTTGTGGGCTAGTGTAAGTTCTATTGTGTAAAGTTGTTTATATTATATTATATTATAGTTGTGTATTGTATATTTGGGCCTAGTATACTTCTTTTCGAAGTTATATTAGCGGGTTTAGTATTGAGTTGGAATTTGTTGAAAAGAGTTTTAAAAGAAAGTGATAATTTTATTTATGGAATTTGGAATTCTTGTTTCTAGAACTGTAACCTTAAAAGATCTTGGATTAGTTTGGGGTCATAGATGCTAAATATCTTCCGCTGGTATTTGCATTTTGATTTTACAGGTTAATTTGGATTGAGGTTTTATAGTGACGACCAAATCCTCTGACCCCGGATTTGGGGGCGTTACATCCAAGCTGAATTTTGAATTTTGAGAAATAAATATCAGAGATTTCTGAAATATTTATAATTCATATTTCAGCTAATTTCTAATTAAATTGAATTAATTTTGATTTACTAGAAATTAATCTACTGCGACATATTAGCTGAGTTCTTGCCTTAGGATGAAGAATTTAACATTCCAATTTCACCTACAAGTCTAGTGAAAGTTGCTTCATCTAAAGGTTTAGTAAAAATCTCATCTAATTGTTTTTCTGTTGGAACAAAAATGAGCTCAATGGTACCATTTACAACATGTTCCCTAATAAAATGGTATCTTACATTAATGTGCTTTGTCCTAGAATGATTAACTGGATTAGCCACAATAGATATAGCACTAGTATTGTCACACATGATTGGAATTTTGTGTAATACTAGGCCATAATCCATTTACTGATTTCTAATCCAAAGCACTTGAGCACAACAACTTCCAACAGTTATGTATTCAGCTTCAGCTGTGGAAGTTGACACAAATTGTTGTTTCTTGCTATACCATGATACAAGTCTTTGTCCACGAAACTGACAGCTTCCACTAATACTCTTTCTGTCAACCCTGCATCCAGCAAAATCTGCATCTGTGTATCCAACAGCTTCAAAACCAGTTCACTTAGGATACCACAATCCAAAGTTTGGAGTTTATAATGACTCATGTATATTCTTTTATTTTAATATTTTCAAAGTGTAATAAAGGTTTAAATAATTAAATAAATATGTGTAATGATTTTTGGCAGCAGTTATTGATCATTATTTATTTATGTGTGATGTGTTAATATGTGGGATTGAACTGTGTGCTTTATTATTGAGTTATACGATTTTATTTCGCTTGTAAAAGTGATTTTAATACAGTTTTAATTCCATAAATATCTGGATTGTTTCTAAAATTGGTTTTATAATTTTATAATTTCAATAATTGTTTTTAGGACTTTACAAAATTGAGAAAATAATATTTCACTAATTATTTATTTTTAAATAAATGAGTGTGTTTGTTTATAAAATCTATATTTAATTATAGAAATTTTCAAAAATTGTGAAACTCATATTTTATTAAGTTCGTATTATTTTGAGAATTTTAAAATTATTTTGGAAATTTTCGGGATTCGTTTCACCCGCGCGTCGTTTCGTTTGATTATTAAAGAGCGGGTATAAAGTGCATTTCAAAAATTGATTTATAATTTCGAAAACTATGTTTTTAATTATTTCGGAATATTTCTGATCTTTTCAGATTAGTCGGGATTTATTTTGATATGTTTTCCATTATATATTGATCGTTAAAAATGTAAAGTCAGGATTAAAATTGGGTTCCGGGAATTCGAGGACACGTATTAATAAATTAACATGTATCCCATTTCAGAGGACACGTGTGGCTGTTATATTGATTCATAAACATCACTCTCTCTTTGCTCTCTCGGCTGCATCTCTCGAATCCTCTCGATTCTCCCTCCCTTGCTTCATTTCTTCGACTGTTTCTCCTCCCTCCTCCTTCCTGTTTCTTCTTCGTCTCTGTTCCTCTATTTCTTGACTGTTTCCGGTGAGTTTCGCCGCTGCTGTTCTTGTTCTTTTTTTTCCGATTGGTGCTCGGTTCTGTGCTTAATTGATTGTGAATATATATATACATGCATTTAGTGAGTATGGATGCTTAGTTTCTTGCTGTTGTTGTTGGTTACTCCATTTCTGGTTGCCGTCGGTTTCATCCGGCGAGGCGACCCGCCTGTGTTGTGTTGCTGTTGCACGCGCCGTGCGTGCGTATGACCGTGTGTTGGGATTGTTTGTTGCCTGTTGCTTGATTCCAGTTAATTCGAATTAATATTTTTACTAATTATTAATTGATTTTCAGCAGGAATTAATTATGAATAAATATTCGTGATGTCATAATTCGTGCGGGGAAAATTATTTTATAATAGGTGAAATTTTCGCATTGGAATTCGAGTAATCGAGTGCCCCGAGAATTTTGCCTCTGTACCGCGATGACTCGTTACGAGCGGACGGTGGACGGTGATGACGTCGTTCTAAGTCCTAAATTTTATAAATAAATAAAATGATTTGCTAATAAATCATATGTTGGAATTATACGTAAATAGATACATGAATGTGGAATTGGTATTGGAATGTAATTTGTGGAATGTTGCGATTGTTGACGTCGAGTGTAATCGACGGGTAGACTTATAAACAAAGGAGTTGCTGCCAAAATTTTCTAAAAATGTACTTGTAAACGTACATATTTATATTATACGTGTTACCCCTATTTGTGATCGGATTACGTTATTACGTGACTATGTGTATAATAACTATATGAGTCGGGGTATTGGATTGGGTTATTAGGATTTGAGGATATAACACATGTCGGTATAACTGATTAGGGTACTCTGTATTTGTAGATCCTAGTCGAGCTTTCCCAGGACTGAAGTCAGCGTGAAAGCTACTTAGGGTTTTGTCAAGCGTTGCAAGGCAAGTACCCCTAACCATTCTTTTATGGTTCAGTACGTATGAATAGATAAATGTTTTATAATCGTAATGGAACAGAAATATTTTAAGTTACATACCCCCTGTAGTTATAAATCACTGTTTTTCAAAATGTTTTGGGGAAAACTAACTTCGAAAGGTACCTATCTCAAACGAAATGATTTGTAACCTGGATTTTATATGTGTGCTGGTAAACCGAATGATTTTGAAATGAGATAGGTACAAGTGTTTTGAAAACTGGATAAAACGATCAGATATGGGATACATTGGGGCTAGAGTAGCCTTATTGAGGTGGCGTAAGAGGCTAATTCGGTTGCGCGCAATATTTAACCGATTAGTCCAGCAGGTCAGAGACCTAGCTAGTCTCTGAGTTCCGGAACAGGTAGATGGGATGGTAGTTAGAGCCGTCTGGTGTTGATAGCCTGATCAGCTGTCTTCACATATCCGTTACATATCTGATTTGGATTTATGATTCCCGCGAGGGTATAAGTAATTGATGCAACGGTTTTATAAATGTGCATAGCATGCTAAAATTAGACTCTGGTTCTTACACAACACACTACTATGTTTTTTTGATAAATCATTCTAGTTAGTGATATCCAGTTATCTCCGATTTTCATTATATAATGTTGATGACATGATTACAGCTCTGTTCCTATTATTGTTGCATTACTGTTTTATTTCATTATTCATATGTTGGTACTGCTGAACGATTATACTCACCCTTGCAAACTGTTATGTATATCTCGCAGATGCCTAGAAGACTAGTCAGACATACCCGTGTTCCCGCCCCTTCAGGACCCGGCTCCTCTGAGGTAGTTTGTATCAGACCATGAGGTCTGATGAGTTTCTGAATAAAGTTAGACTGTGGTAGATGTTGAATAAGAGGTTTATAATAATGTGAACCTGAATCATACTTGAACCTGGATCGGATCTTGGTTTGGGGTCAAGTTAGTATATTTAATAATAATCTTGTTGTTTATATTTTGGTAATTGTGTTTGGTGACGTCAACTCCTGACCCCGGGGTTGAGGCCGTCACAGAGTCCCCTTCAAGTATCTGAAAATCCTCTTCACAGCCATCAAATGTGATTCTTTTGGATTGGCTTGAAATCTTGCACACAGACATGTAGCAAACATGATGTCTGGTCTACTTGCAGTTAAGTAAAGCAATGATCCAATCATTCCTTTGTAGCTTGTAATATCTACACTCCTGCCCTTTTTATCTTCATCCAACTTTGATGCTGTAGACATAGGTGTAGATGGAGGTGAACACTCAGCCATGCCAAACTTTTTTAATAAATCTTTAACATACTTAATTTGGCTGATGAAGATTCCATCACTTCTTTGCTGACTTGAAGTCCAAGAAAGTAACTTAATTCCCCCATTATACTCATTTCATATTCACTCTGCATAAGCTTAGAGAATCTTTGACAGAGCTTCTCATTAGTAGAACCAAAGATGATATCATCCACATAAATCTGAACTAGGATCATATCACCACCATGCAGCTTGTAGAAGAGTGTCTTGTCTATTTTTCCTCTAGTGAAACCCTGTTTAAGTAGAAAATCTACCAGTGTGTCATACCAAGCTCTAGGTGCCTGCTTTAGTCCATTTGAGCGTTGAGTAGCTTACACACAAAATATGGAAATTCTAGATCTTCAAAGCCAGGTGGTTGTTGTACATAAACTTCTTCTTCCAACTCACCATTTAGGAAGGCACTCTTGACATCCATTTGATACACTTTGAAGTTTGAATATGCAGCAAATGCTAGAAAAATCCTTATTGCGTCAAGTCTTGCAACTGGAGCAAAATTTTTATCATAATCAATTCCTTCTTCCCGTGAGTAGCCTTTTACAACCAACCTTGTCTTGTTTTTGGTAACTATACCATTTTCATCCATCTTATTCCTGAGCACCCATTTTGTTCCAATTACACTTTTGTTCTTAGGTGCAGGAACTAACTTCCAAACTTTGTTTCTTTCAAACTGATTAAGCTCTTCTTGCATGGCAGATATCCAATCAGGATCCACAAAAGCTTCTTCAGTTTTTTTAGGCTCTACTTGAGACATAAAACATGCATGTAGGCACTCATTAATAGTTGCACTTCTAGTCCTTACACTAGCATTGGGATCACCAATTATTGCATTTTGATTGTTTATCCTATCCCATTTTCTGGTGTGAGTTTGTTGACCGGTGCCTTCATCATTTTCTTCATTATTGGTATGGCTAATAAATCCTTCTTCTCTTTCTCCCCCTGAGTTTGTGCTATCAAATTCAGGTGTATGAGATGAGCTTCTATTTTCATGATTATCATGTTAAGTAGTTTCTTCATTCATCATCTGTTGTCCATTTCCTTCATCCTCTTCATCATAATCACTATTAATGTTGAGATTTTCAAATGCAAGGGTTTCAGCTTCATTATCATCAAGGAATTCCACATCTGGATACTTGCCATCATCAAAAGTCATATTTGTGTTCTCCATGATTTTCTTTTGATCAATTACATAGACCTTGTAAGCAGTTCTCTCCAATGAATATCCCAGAAAAATGGCTGCAAAAACCTTTGAGTCAAATTTTCCCATATATTTAGAGTTGTCTTTTAAAATGTAACACTTGCTTCCAAACAAATGAAAATGCTTTACAGTAGGATTTCTCTTATACATAATTGAGCAGGGTGATTTGCCATGAACCTTGTTAATGAGATATCTGTTTTGAGTGTAGCATGTAGTATTTGCAGCTTCTTCTTAAAAACTAGTTGGCAGATTGGAATCTTGCAGCATTGTCCTTGTAGCTTCTATTAATGTCATGTTCTTTCTCTCAACTACACCATTTTGTTGAGCTGTTCTAGCAGCAGAGAGTTCTTGAACAATTTCTTTGTTTTTGCAGAAATCACTTAATATTCCATTTCTGAATTCTGTCCCATTATCAGTTCTCATTCTCTTTACACAGTTTTGATCTCCAACCTATTTTTCTATCTTCTTTATGTGCTCAGTTATGATGTGTGGAGTTTCATCTTTAGAGTGCATAAATTCTAGCCAAGTATATATTGAGAAATCATCCACCATCACAAGTGCATATTTGTTCCTTGAAATTGATAAGACATTTATTGGCCCAAACAAGTCCATATGAATAAGTTGCAATGGTGCACTTATGGAGTTCACAATTTTTGACTTGTGACTTGTTCTTTTCATTTTTCCTTTCTGACAGGCTTCACAGACTTCAGTTTGAGCAAACTCTAATTTTGGCATGTCTCTTACCAACTCTTTCTTGACCAGAGTGTTGATTGTTTTGTGGTTTAGATGTGAGAGTTTCTTATGCCATAACTTGCTTTGCTCTATGGATTCCTTGGTGTAGAAGCAACAAATTCCATCCTCATTGACCCAGATGGCTGTTGAGAGGGCTAGATCCATTGACCGTTTCATTTGCTCAGAGTTCAGGGTTGTGCAGTATCAGGACCTAGTGAACTGGCTAGTGTTTGAGCTATGTTCCATCGGTGGCAGTGGTAGTGGTTAGACCGGGTTTGCAGTAGAGAGATACAGAGCTCAGAGTTGACTTCCAGGAGTTCTATAGTTGTTTACTTTGTATATGTATATTATGTTGTGATATTTTGTAGTAGGCGGGGCTGCTATGACAACCAGTTTTGGTGTGTATTCGGATGGTTTCTTTTCAGTTGGATTTTTAGTTGTACTAGTTGGATTCCTGTTGGTTATTGTATTGCAGCTGGTTTTTTATTGTTCAGCTTTTATATATTGTACGTTGCTATTATTGTTGTTATTATTATTGTTGCTTCTGTTGCTGGCCTTTTTAGATTATAATCATTCACTCAGGATGGATCCAATTAAACCGGGGATGAGGATATTGTCTTAGTGGCAACGCTCTCTTGTTGCATAAATATAAACTGCTTGGAGCAATCCATTTCCTTATATATGATTGTTATGTTTCAGGAGATGCCACTAAAGAGAAACTCTCAACCCAATAACGGATCTGCTGGGTTCCATGAGTGAATTGATGAATACATAGCTGGCCCAACAGCAATAACAATTGCAGCAACAATAACAACAACAACAGCAGCTCATACAACAACAGCAACAACAAATCCAACAGCAGCAACTACAAATCCAGCAGCAGCATGAGATGAAGGGGACAAATCAGGGTGTTAGTTTTAAGTCTTTTCAGGCAGTGAAGCCCCTAGAGTTTAAAGGAGAGGTAGATCTTGTTGCTGCCAGGATATGGTTAAAGGAGATGGAAAAGGCATTTGCGCTCACCAAGGTAAGTGAGGATTTAAAGATAGATTATGCTAGTTATTTTCTGAAGAATGATTTGAATTATTGGTGGGAATCTACGCGAGCCCTAGAAGGAGAAGGTCATGTTTTATGGGCCGGATTCACAGAGTTATTTTTGGAGAAATACTTTCCAGACTGTCTTCAGAGTCAAATGGAGATGGAATTTTTGGAATTGAAATAAGGAGATAGGAGTGTCACGGAGTATGAAGCAAAGTTTACGGAGTTAGCCCATATAGCACCCGAATATGTGAGCTCGGAAACTCAGAAGGCGAAGCGGTTTCAACAAGGGTTAAAGCCAGAAATAAGGAGTGGAGTTGTAGCTTTACAACTCAAGACATATACTTCGGTAGTTCAGGCTGCCCTAGTGATAGAGAGTGATCAGAGGTTAGATGCAAAGGAGCAGGGTGAGAAGAAGAGGAAATTTGAAAGTGGACCTGTTAGGTCAGAATCAGGAATAGCAAGTTGGAAGTTCCAGCGTTGGTTTGGAAAGAATAAGAATAAGAGATTCAAGAGGCAGAATTTTCCCCAGGTTAGACCCAATACTACTTCAGTTAACTCTACCCCGATGAGGGGTAGTAAGTCAGTGGTTGATTGTAAGACATGTGAGAAGAAGCACAGTGGACAGTGCCGAGAAAATATCAACTGTTTTAAGTGTGGACAGAAAGATCATTATTCTACGGAGTGTAAGTCTGAGATTCAAGGAGTAACTTGTTTTAGTTGCGGCAAAGTGGGAAACATAGCTAGGAATTGCAAGTCAGTGAACCAAGGTAATGTTGAAAGAAGCGTGTCCCAAGGACCAGCAACTAGTACTGCTAGAGCTAGGACTTTTCAGATGACCAAGAAATCTCCAGTTCATGATTCCGATGTGGTTGCAGGTACGCTTTCTCTTAATTCCATACCTGTTAACATTTTGTTTGATTCGGAAGCATCCAAATCTTTTATATCTGTGAATTGTGTGAATAAAATGCAATTGATGTTGGAAGATTTAGACGAACCTTTGACCATAGAAGTGGCTAATAAAGATTAAGTGCCCGTAAGTCAATTTTGTCCTAGATGTTCCTTAGAGATTTCAGGATATATTTTCCCTGTTGACCTAATACCTTTCGAGTTGAGAGACTTTGATATTATTTTAGGCATGTATTGGTTTTCTCTATATAAGGCGAATATTGAGTGTAAGAAGAAGAGAGTTGTTATGTATACCCCAGATAATAAAAGGATCAGCTACCAAGGGCAGAGGCAGGATAAAAAGTTCCTTTCAGTAATGCAAGCAAAGAGATTACTGCGATAAGGATGTGAGGCGTATTTGGATCATGTGGTGGATACGAAGAAAAAGACCCTTACTTTGGATGAGACTCCCATAGTGAGAGAATTCCCTGATGTTTTCCCAGAAGAGTTACCAGGATTGCCACTTGATCGAGAGATAGAGTTCTCCATTGATTTGATACCTAGAGGTGAACCAGTTTCTAAGGCTCCATACAGGATGGCCCCAATGGAAATGAAAGAATTGGCTAAGCAACTTCATGAACTATTGGATAAGGGAGTCATTCGACCCAGTGTCTCTCTGTGGGGTGCTCAAGTGCTATTTGTGAAGAAAAAGGATGGAAGTATGAGATTGTGTATTGACTACAGAGAGTTGAACAAGTTGACAATAAAGAATAAGTATCATTTGCCACGCATCGACGATCTGTTTGATCAGCTTAAGGGAGCATGTTATTTCTCGAAGATTGACTTAAGATTTGGCTACCACCAATTGAAGATAGAGCCTGAAGATATCCCTAAGACTACATTCAGAACAAGGTATGACCATTATGAGTTTCTAGTGATGTCGATTGGATTGATGAATGCGCCAGCGGCTTTTATGGATCTAATGAATAGGGTGTAAAAGGAGTATCTGGATAAGTTTGTTATTGTATTTATTGATGACATCCTCATATATTCAAGGAATCTAGAAGATCACGCAACGCATCTAAGGATTGCTCTTCAAAAGTTAAGAGAAAATCAATTATATGCGAAGTTATCCAAGTGTGAGCTTTGGTTGACAGAAGTGCAGTTTCTTGGACATGTGGTGAGTAAGGAAGGTATCAAAGTAGACCCAATAAAGATTGAAGCCGTATCAAAGTGGGAGCAACCGAAGACACCGACAGAAATAAGAAGTTTTCTTGGGTTAGCGGGATATTATCGAAGGTTTGTGAAAGATTTCTCGAAGATTGCATCCCCATTAACCAAGTTGACCAGGAAGAATGAGAAGTTCGTTTGGACGAAAAAGTGTGAAGAAAGTTTCCAGGAATTGAAACGGAGATTAGTGACGGCTCCAGTATTAGCATTGCCAGATAAGACGGGAAACTTTGTGATCTATAGTGATGCTTCTATGAAAGGATTGGGTTGTGTGCTAATGCAGCATGACAACGTTATTGCTTATGCCTCCAGACAATTAAAACCTCATGAGCAGAAATATCCAGGTCATGACCTTGAGTTGGCGGCTATAGTGTTTGCTCTGAAATTATGGCGTCACTACTTGTATGGAGAGAAATGCGATATTTACACAGATCATAAGAGCCTGAAGTACATATTCACGCAGAAGGATTTGAACATGAGACAGAGAAGGTGGTTGGAGCTGATCAAGGACTACGATTGTTCGATTAATTATCACCCAGGTAAAGCCAATATGGTGGCTGATGCCTTGAATAGAAAAGAAAGGTTGAATATGATTAAGATTGTGGAAGAACTAGCCCAAGACTTGGAACGAATGGAGATTGAGGTTCGAGTACCTAGGGAAAGTCAAGAACAACTATATGAAGTTACTTTCCAGCCAACATTAATGGAAAAGATCAAAAGGTGTCAAAAAGAAGTTATGGAACAAAAGTCGGATACGTTGACGGGAGAAGAGTTGTGTACTCAAAAAGATAATCAAGGTTTGTATAGATTTTCATCCAGAGTTTGGATTCCTAATATAACAGAATTGAAGAATGAAGTATTACACGAAGCGCATAACTCTAGGTTTTCTATCCACCCTGGTAGTACTAAGATGTACCAAGACTAGAAGAGAAACTTTTGGTGGCCAGGAATGAAGAAGGATATTGCCAGTTGGGTAAGTAAGTGTCATGTGTGTCAAACGGTGAAAGCGGAGCATCAATGACCGAGTGGATTGTTACAACCTTTGGAGATTCCCCAATGGAAGTGGGAAGAGATTGCTATGGATTTTGTAGTAGGATTGCCAAGGACAAGAGCAAATCATGATGCTATTTGGGTAATCATTGACAGATTGACTAAGTCAGTGCATTTTCTTCTGATCAATGAAAGGTATTCGTTGGAAAAGCTAGTTAAGTTATACTTGGATGAGATAGTTACCAAACATGGAGTGCCTGTGTCTATAGTGTCAGATTGAGACCCGAGATTTAATTCCAGGTTCTGGATTAAATTCCAAGTGTGCCTAGGAACAAAGTTGAATATGAGCACCTCTTATCATCCTCAGACGGACGACCAAAGTGAAAGAACGATTCAGACCATAGAGGATATGTTGAGGGTTTGTGTTTTGGATTTTAAGGGTAATTGGGATGAACATTTACCTTTGATTGAGTTCTCGTATAATAACAGTTACCATGCTAGTATCAGGATGCCGCCTTACAAAGCTTTATATGGACGTAAGTGTAGATCACCGTTATATTGGGATGAAGTAGGAGAGAAGAAAGTGTTAGTTCCCGAGTTGGTTCAGCAAACTAAAGATGCAATAGTGTTGATTCAGAAAAGGTTAGAAGCATCCCAAGAGAGATAGAGAAAGTATGCAGATTTGCATAGAAAGGATATGGATTTTGAGATAGGGGCTCTAGTATTATTAAAGGTATCACCTTGTAAAGGGTTAGTACGTTTTAGTCAGAAAGGTAAACTTAGCCCCAAATTTATAGGACCCTTTGAGGTTTTGAAGAAAGTAGGAAAGGTTGCTTATGAGATAGCGTTACCACCGCAGTGGCAGCACATTCATAATATGTTCCACGTATCTATGTTGAAGTCCTATATCCCTAGTTTGAATCAAGTTATAGAATATGAACCGATTGAATTGTAGCCAGATTTATCCTATATGGAACAACCGCTCCAAATTCTAGACCGTAAAGAACGAGTCCTTAGGAATAAGTCAATTCCCATAGTGAAAGTCTTGTGGAGAAATCCTCAAGTAGAAGAGTCTACTTGGGAATTAGAGTCAGACATGCTTAATAAATATCCTCATTTATTTAGCTAAGTCAGATTCTGGGGATAGAATCTTTTTAAGGGGGAAAAGATATAAAGACTCGTGTATATTCTTTTATTTTAATATTTTCAAAGTGTAATAAAGGTTTAAATAATTAAATAAATGTGTGTAATGATTTTTGGTAGCAGTTACTGATCGTTATTTATTTATGTGTGATGTGTTGATATGTGGGATTAAACTTTGTGCTTTATTATTGAGTTATACGATTTTATTTCGCTTGTAAAAGTGATTTTAATATAGTTTTAATTCCATAAATATTTGGATTGTTTCTAAAATTGGTTTTATAATTTTATAATTTCAATATTTTTTTAGGATTTTACAAAATTGAGAAAACAATATTTCACTAATTATTTATTTTTAAATGATTTTCTGAGTGTGTTTGTTTGTAAAATCTATATTTAATTATATAAATTTTCAAAAATCGTGAAACTCATATTTTATTAAGTTCATATTATTCTAAGAATTTTAAAATTATTTTGGAAATTTTCGGGATTCGTTTCTCCCGCGTGTCATTTCGTTTGATTATTAAAGAGCGGGTATAAAGTGCATTTCAAAAAATGATTTAAAATTTTGAAAACTATGTTTTTAATAATTTCGGAATATTATTGATCTTTTCAGATTAGTCGGGATTTATTTCGATATGTTTTCAATTATATAATGATCGTTAAAAATGTAAAGTCGGGATTAAAATTGGGTTCCGGGAATTTAGGACACGTGTTAATAAATTAACATGTATCCCATTTCACAGGACACGTGTGGATGTTATATTGATTCATAAACATCACTATCTCTTTGCTCTCTCGGCTACATCTCTCGAATCCTCTCGATTCTCCCTCCCTTGCTTCGTTTTTTCGACTGTTTCTCCTCCCTCTTCCTTCCTTTTTCTTCTTCGTCTCTGTTCCTCTGTTTCTCGACTGTTTCCGGTGAGTTTCGCCGCTGCTGCTGTTCTTGTTCTTTTTTTCCGATTGGTGCTCTATTATGTGCTTAATTGATTGTGAATATATATATATATGCATGCAGTCAGTGAGTATGGATGCTTAGTTTCTTGTTGTTGTTGTTGGTTCCTCCGTTTCCGGTTGCCGCCGGTTTCATTCGGCGAGGCGACCCGCCTGTGTTGTGTTGCTGTTGCACGCATCGTGCGTGCGTGTGGCCGTGTGTTGGGATTGTTTGTTGCCTATTGCTTGATTCCAGTTAATTCAAATTAATATTTTTACAAATTATTAATTGATTTTGAGCAGGAATTAGTTATGAATAAATATTCGTGATGTCATAATTCGTGCGGGGAAAATTATTTTGTAATCGGTGAAATTTTCACGTTGGAATTCGAGTAATTGAGTGCCCCGAGAATTTTGCCGCCGTACTGCGATGACTCGTTACGAGCGGACGGTGGATGGTGATGACGTTGTTCTGATTTCTAAATTTTATAAATAAATAAAATGATTTGTATAAAATGTTTTCGAAAATAAATCATATATTGGAATTGTATGTAAATAGATACGTGAATGTGGAATTGGTATTGGAATGCAATTTTTGGAATGTTGCGATTGTTGACGTCGAGTGTAATCGACGGGTAGACTTATAAACAAAGGAGTTGCTGCCAAAATTTTCTAAAAATCTACTTGTAAACGTACGTATATATATTATACGTGTTACCCCTATTTGTGATCAGATTATGTGATTACGTGACTATGTGTATAATAACTATACGAGTCGGGGTATCGGATTGGGTTATTAGGATTTGAGGATATCAAGCATGTCGGTATAACTGGTTAGGGTACTTTGTATTTGTAGATCCCAGTCGAGCTTTCCCAGGACAAAAGTCAGCGTGAAAGCTACTTAGGGTTTTGTAAAGCGTTGCAAGGCAAGTATCCCTGACCATTCTTTTATGGTTCAGTACGTATGAATAGCTAAATGTTTTATTATCATAATGGAATAGAAACGTTTTAAGTTACGTACCCCCTATAGTTATAAATCACTGTTTTTCAAATTGTTTTGGGGAAAAGTAACTTCGAAAGGTACCTATCTCGAACAAAATGATTTGCGAACTGGATTTTATATGTGTGCTGGTAAAATGAATGATTTTGAAATGAGATAGGTACAGTGTTTTGAAAACTGGATAAAACGATCAGATATGGGATATATTGGGGCTAGAGTAGGCCTATTGAGGTGCCGTAAGAGGCTAATTCGGTTGCGCACAATATATAACCGATTAGTCCAGCAGGTTAGAGACCTAGCTAGTCTCTGAGTTTCGGAACCAGGTAGATGGGATGGCAGTTAAAGCCGTCTGGTATTGATAGCCTGATCAGCTGTCTTCACATATCCGTTACGTATTTAAATTGGATTTGTGATTCCCGCGAGGGTATAAGTAGTTGATGCAACGGTTTTATAAATATGCATAGCATGCTAAAATTGGACTCCGGTTCTTACACAACACACTACTACGTTGTTTTGATAAAGCATGCTAGTTAGTGATATCCAATTATCTCCGATTTTCATTATATAATATTGATGACATGATTACAGCTCTGTTCCTATTATTGTTACATTACTGTTTTATTTCGTTATTCATATGTTGGTACTGCTGAGCGATTATTCTCACCCTTGCAAACTGTTATGTATATCTCACAAATGCCTAGAAGACCAGTCAGACATACCTGTGTTCCCGCCCCTTTAGGACGCGGCTCCTCTGAGGTAGTTTGTATTAGACCAAGAGGTCTGCTGAGTTGCTGAATAAAGTTAGAGTGTGTTAGATGTTGAATAAGAGGTTTGTAATAATGTGAACCTGAATCATACTTGAACCCGGATCAGATCTTGGTTTGGGGTCAAGTTAGTATATTTTAATAATAATCTTGTTGTTTATATTTTGGTAATTGTGTTTGGTGATGTCAACTCCTGACCCCGGGGTTAAGGCCGTCACAGAGTTTCCTTCAAGTATCAGAAAATCCTCTTCACAGTCATCAAATGTGATTCTTTTGGATTGGCTTGAAATCTTGCACACAGACATGTAGCAAACATGATGTCTGGTCTACTTGCAGTTAAGTAAAGCAATGATCCAATCATTCCTTTGTAGCTTGTAATATCTACACTCCTGCCCTTTTATCTTCATCCAACTTTGTTGCTGTAGACATAGGTGTAGATGCAGGTGAACACTCGCCACCATGCAGCTTGTAGAAGAGTGTCTTGTCTATTGTTCCTCTTATGAAACCATGTTTAAGTAGAAAATCTATTAGTGTGTCATACCAAGTTCTAGGTGCCTGCTTTAGTCCATTTGAGCCTTGAGTAGCTTATACACAAAATCTGGAAATTCTAGATCTTCAAAGCCAGGTGGCTGTTGCACATAAACTTCTTCTTCCAACTCACCATTTAGGAAGGTACTCTTGACATCCATTTGATACACTTTGAAGTTTGAATGTGCAGCAAATGCTAGAAAAATCCTTATTGCGTCAAGTCTTTCAATAGGAGCAAATTTTTTATCATAATCAATTCCTTCTTCCTGTGAGTAGCCTTTTGCAACCAACCTTGTCTTGTTTTTGGTAACTATACCATTTTCATCCATCTTGTTCCTGAGCACCCATTTTATTCCAATTACACTTTTGTTCTTAGGTGCAGGAACTAACTCCCAAACTTTGTTTCTTTCAAACTGATTAAGCTCTTCTTGCATGGCAGATATCCAATCAGGATCCACAAAAGCTTCTTCGGTTTTCTTAGGCTCTACTTGAGACATAAAACATGCATGTAGGCACTCATTAGTAGTTGCACTTCTAGTACTTACACCAGCATTGGGGTCACCAATTAATGCATTTTGATTGTGAATCCTATCCCATTTTCTGGTGTAAGTTTGTTGACTGGTGCCTTCATCATTTTCTTCATTATTGGTATGGCTAATAAATCCTTCTTCTCTTTCTCCTCCTGAGTTTGTGCTATCAAATTCAGGTGTATGAGATGAGCTTCTATTTTCATGATTATCCTGTTAAGTAGTTTCTTCATTCATCATCTGTTGTGCATTTCCTTCATCCTCTTCATCAGAATCACTATTATTGTTGATATTTTCAAATGCAAGGGCTTCAACTTCATTATCATCAAAAAATTCCAAGTCTGGACACTTGTCATCATCAAAAGTCACATCTGTGCTCTCCATGATTTTCTTTTGATCAATTACATAGACCTTGTAAGCAGTTCTCTCCAATGAATATCCTAGAAAAATGGCTGCAAAAATCTTTGAGTCAAATTTTCCCACATATTCAGAGTTGTCTTTTAAAATGTAACACTTGCTTATAAACAAATGAAGATGCTTTACATTAGGCTTTCTCTTATACATGATTGAGCAAGGTGATTTTCCATGAACCTTGTTAATGAGATATCTGTTTTGTGTGTAGCATGTAGTATTTGCAGCTTCTTCCTAAAAACTAGTTGGCAGATTGGCATCTTGCAGCATTGTCCTTGCAGCTTCTACTAATGTCCCATTCTTTCTCTCAACTACACCATTTTGTTGAGGTGTTCTAGCAGCAGAGAATTCTTGAACAATTTCTTTGTTTTTGCAGAAATCACTTAATATTCCATTTCTGAATTCTGTCCCATTATCACTTCTTAATCTCTTTACACAGTTTTGATCTTCATCCTGTTTTTCTATCTTCTTTATGTGCTCAGTTATGATGTATGGAGTTTCATCTTTTGAGTGCATAAATTCTACCCAAGTATATCTTGAGAAATCATCCACCATCACAAGTGCATATTTGTTCCTTGAAATTGATAAGATATTACTGGCCCAAACAAGTCCATATGAATAAGTTGCAATGGTGCACCTATGGAGTTCACAATTTTTGACTTGTGACTTGATCTTTTCATTTTTCCTTTCTGACAGGCTTCACAGACTTCAGTTTGAGTAAACTCTAATTTTGGCATGTCTCTCACCAACTCTTTCTTGACCAGAGTGTTGATTATTTTGTAGTTTAGATGTGAGAGTTTCTTATGCCATAACTTGCTTTGCTTTATGGATTCCTTGGTGTAGAAGCAAAAAATTCCATCCTCATTTGTTGAGTCCAAGTCTGCAACAAACAAACTTCCTTTTTTTTCTTCTTTTAGAGCAACTTCATTGGTTTTCTTACTGATAAAGATACATTCTTTTTTATCAAATAGAACTTTAAAGACTTTGTTTGCAAATTGGCTGACACATGAGAAAATTTACTTCAAGACTAGCTACCAATGCTACATCATCAATGCCAACATTTCCAGAAACAATCTACCATATCCCACTGTGAATCCTTTGCCGTTATCTCCAAAGGTCACCAAAGGGCAAGCCTTCTCCTCAAATTATGATAGCAGGGCCTTATCACCTTTCATATGCCTGGAGCATTCACTGTCTATGATCCATATGACCTTCTTCATTTTGCTCTGCACACAATGAGTTTTAAGTGTGTTTCGCAACCCTAACAGTGTTGGGTACTTTCTTCTTGTTAACTGATTTAGCAGAAGTAGACTTAGAAGTCTCAGAAAAAATATCATTCATAGATGTTTCTGCATTGTCCCTTGCAGCTGTAGATCCAATACTGACTTTTTTGAGATCTATTCTCAGCTTGTGGCAACTTTTCATTACTTTAAAGTTATAGAGAATGCAGTCAAACTTATCACAAAATGAATAGGGATCATTTGCTTTGGCTTCATTATACTTGCAGGTTCCTTCAAGCTTGCTAACAACCTTTTTACAAAGGTGAGTTAGGTGATTCACCGAGCCAGACTTTTCACATTTCTTCCTTGGAGCATCTGCAACATAAGCAAAATTATTGCTTTTGTTTATCCCAATCTTCCCATTTCTATTCTTCTTCTTCTTTCTTGCATCTTCAATTTTTGTTTCCTTGACAGGTGTCTTGGAATTTTGGTTATCTATGAGCTTCTTTTTGGCTTTGGAAGTTTGAGTTGTTTCTGCATTTTTCTTCGCATTGTCTTCATCAATAATTTGTTATTTTATGATCAGCTCTTCTTCATTGAAATCTACCTCACATGCTTTGAACATTAGTGAACCAACCTTTTTCAGTATAGCTGGAACATCTTCATTTTCATTTGCTTTCCCTTTTTCACCTGCAGCTTTCTTCTTGTTGTTCAAGGTATCATAATCAAGACCAATAGCAATATTTGCACATGGATTGTTCTTCTCATGGTATTGTCCAACCAACTCAAATGCATTCCTGAAAGATTTCAACTTGATTTCATTCTTTTCTAGCTTCTCCCTTCACACAGCTTCAATCTCATTTGCACACTTGAGCTTGTTCTTCAGATATGCATTTTCTTATTTCACAGCTTCAAGCTCTACCAGTAACAACTCAGTTTCTTGTCTCATTTTCAAGTTTCTCATTTATCTTTATCAGTAATCTAACCTCTTTATTTGCAGCAACCATACTTGTATGAATGTGAAACATTTCTGTGCTCATCTTTTCAACAGTTTCCTTATATTGACTTACATTTAAATCAATAGTGGTAAGAGTTGGTACCTGTGTTTTTAATGAGGATGAGTCTTCTTGCTCCAAGGCCATAAGTGCATAATTTCCAACTTCCTCATCTTTATCATTATCAGAATCATCCCAACTCTTTCCCTCTGCGATATAGGCTTTGCTTTACTATTTCTTCAGAAGAGCTTCATACTTTGCTTCCAGTTCAAGATAAGCTTTATCTTTCTTTGCTTTCTTAGGTTTCCTGTATTCTGTATCAAAATGGCCTAGCTCATCATAATTATAGCATCTTATCCTTGATCTGTCAACAGATCCAGTTTTGTAACCATTTTTGCTATCAGATGTGTACTTCCCTTTTCCTTTCCAGCTGCTGTCTTTGTTGAATGATTGTCCTTTACCCTTAAAGAATCTTGGCTTCTTTACTCTAATATTAGATAACTTTCTTTCCAGATAGGCCATTGACTGATCTAGCTCATCAAGTTCATCGAGGGTGTAAAACTCATCTTCTTTCAATTCCAGTATGATTTGTTCTTGTGAATCACTGTTTGTTTGCTCACTTGTTGAGGCAACTGGAGTCTGGGATCTTGGCTCATCATTAGAGGTTTGGCTTTCATTGACAATTAGAGCACTTGAACCATCTACAACATGCCCTTGACCAGCTCTTAATGATTTCTTTTGAATTATTTTCAATTCATATGTTTTTAAGATTCCATATACTTCCAGAGTTATTCTGCTCAAGTCTCTCCCTTCTCTGATTGCTGAAATTTTCTGTTCCAAATGATCAGGGAGTGTGAGCAAAAACTTTAAGTTCACTTCTTCAGCTTCATAATATTTATCATGCAGCTGCAAGTCATTAATCAGCTTGTTAAACCTTTCAAACACATCAGTAATACTTTCCTTTGGCTTAGCCATGAAACCCTCATACTGTGAAATCAATATTCTTCTTTGATTTGACCTAACTTCCTCCGTTCCTTCACAAAGTATTTTAATCTTCTCCCATATCTGTTTAGCAGTGTCACAGTTGATAATGTTATTGTACATACATTGTCTAGTGACTCTATCAATATTAGCTATAAGCCACTGTCTAGGGAGACTTTTTCTTTCTCAGGCTCAGTGTACTCTGAAGGATCTTTAGGAGCATAATGAGCTGAAATGACCATATCTCCATCTGTAGATTCTTCAACTCTTGCCATAGGAGTGAAAGGCCCATTCTTGAGAATCTGAATGTATAATTGATTGGCCATCCTGATAAACAACAACATTTTCTTCTTCTAAAGAGTGTAGTTAGTCTTATCAAAAGTAGGGATATTGATGCTACTGATTTTTGGTGTATTCATTCTTCCAAGATCTTGAATCTGTTTACTTTCAGATTTTGCTATGATACCATTTGTTAGGTAATGAATCACACACAAGGGAGGGGGTGAATCCATTTTTGTATTTTTCTGCTTTTCTTGAAGTGTTTATGGTGATGAACAAAGTAAGTTAAAATCTTGTAGTTAAATGTGTTAGTACTGAATTTAAACAGATAAGTAAACACAAATCTTTCAAAACTCACTTAATTTTATATCAAAATTAAGAATGTTTTGCTACTAAATTTCTAGGCCCTTTGTTGATAAAGATCTTAGCTTCTTCCTTGAGAGAATACAAGTTTTTTCTGATCTAAATTGTTACAACTAACAAAGCATCCAGTGTTTACTTTATAGAACAGTAAACACTGGTTATTACACAACATGTATTAGCATGTAATAACCCTATTTTTGGATGATCAAATCTTTCTATTTTTGGCTTAGTGTATATTTGCTAATCTTGCATGCCTGTGACTTTACTTTGCCAGTTAATCCTGGCTTTTGTTCTTGTACTCTTCAAGCTGCTTTTGTAGACTTATCAATCAAACTGATTAGATTATTTGTTGATATATAATCTTGGATATTGAACTGGTTTGCACTTTGTGCTTTGAGATTTACCTCGAGATCTCTAGTTTGGTATATAGAGAACTTGACATCTCGATAAGTATATTGGTTTATCGAGATCTCTAATTACTCTATAGTTGTTTTGACTTATCGAAGTCTATGAGTTCTTGAGTTCTCTATAAGAGAACTTAGCTTGTCGAGATCTCTCATCTTCATGTCTTTACTTTTGCTTATCGATAACTCTGAATTCTCTAGTGGCAACTTGGCTAATCGATAACTCTGAGTTCTCTAGGGAAAAATTGACTTATCAATAACTCTAAGTTCTCTAATGACAAATTGGCTTATCGATAACTCAGAGTTCTCTAGTGAAGAAATGACTTATCGATATCTCCATTCTTCATGTCTTCAAATTGGTTTGTCGATATCTCTGAGTTCTCTAGTAGCTTTTCCTGACTTGACGATAAGTCATTCTGGAGTTCTCGAATGACTTCTCTATAACACTTAATCTGTGACTTGTAGAGATCTTGACTTAGAATATTTTTCCCAAAATAGATTTATTCAATTCCAAGCTACTTCATAATTTTTCTGAGGCATGATCTTCTTGATCTTCTTCCTGATAGAATTATGAGGATTGATACTGTTTATAGGAAAAGACTCCAGTCTATCCTTGAACATTTTTACAGACTTATGTGGTACAATACAAAATGCAAACTTAGATTACAATACAACTAACTCAGGGTTGTCAATTTGACTTAGTCTTGTTATTGTACAGGCATGTCTTGCACAATATTTTGTCTTATTTTTTTGTCTTTTATCATGTAACTTGGTGATATATATAAAAAAATGTAGAAAGTAGAAAAATATCCAAGTAAGTAAGCAATTACTAGAGAAATACATAAAGCTATATCTGTAAGGAATTTCTCTGTTCTTATGAGTTTAACTTGTAAGCAACTGTGTGCAACTACATTGCATCACAGAGTTTTCAAAGTAATATATATCTCTGGTGGATAAATACAATCCACCAAAAAGTTTTTAAATACTTGTATTTGATTACTTTGTGTTTGATTTCTTCAATACTTTCATTCCGCACCTTAGCCAAATCAAACACTGATATACATTCATAGTAGAACAGTTCTTAAAACTGAAAAAGTAGCCAGAATTACAATTAACTCCCCTTCTGTAATTATTTGTTAGATTATTTGGGAATAACAGATTTTCACCCCTCCCCTCACCTTTCTTACCACCCTGAACACTCCCCTCACGTGCTTTGGTGGTTTTTACAATAGGTGTCTTTTAAGAGACACTAGAGGTGTGTTTCTTAGATATGGATTTGGAAACTTTTGGTTTGGTTGCTTGGGTAGAAATCTGTTTGGTCACTGTCACAGATTTCATAGCCATGGTTGAAGGCAAAGAAACTAGAGGTTGAGAAGAGATAGAGACAGAGGTGGTTACCTGACTTACCTGAGGTGCCTCAATGATTGGAAGATAATTGAGAGGCACCTCACTGTTGAGGTTGTTCCTAATAAGATCTGCAAGCACCCTTTTCTCTTGAACCCAAAAATCTAAGTTGTTGTTTAGGTTCTCAATTGCCAAATCCTTAGAAACATGGTTAGCTAGCATTATAAAAAAATATAGCATAGTCCATATTCCTAGGTCTCTTTTGAATATCTTCTAGTTTATATCCTATTTCTAGCATGACATAGTTGTTAAAATTAAAGTACTTATCAGACAATAACATATAGAGCATGTTAAGCAATGCTGAAGTAATAGCATCAAAATTGCTAATTTTACCAGAAAATACTTTAATAAAAGCATCACACAAATACATCCGCTCTTTTCTAAGTCCATTTCTCTTAATACTACCTAGACTAGCAGTGTCTAGAGCATAACCCATGAACCTAAGCATGTTAATCACATTAGTGTCAGTGTGTGGAGTAGTTGTGTTATTTTCAGGCAATTTGAAAGAAGATTGGACAATATCATAATTTCCACAATTTTGTTACCTTTGAGAGTAAAGGTAATGGTCATTTATTTGAATCAAAGACTGCAGTTATCCAAATCTCCTTAACAACTTCACAGAAGATAACTGGGGACTCGAGCATAGAGTACTTGAGTTTGCAGTTGCTAATGAACTCCATCATCTTGTGATAGTCCTCATGCGCGACACTCTTGTCTACAAGAGCAACAAAGTTATTCTTCTCATACACATATCCTGTCTGAGACATAATCTTTACAACTGGTGCCATTCTTGTTGAATTTGCAGTTACAGAGAGAAATGGGGTTTTGGGGAAGAAACAGAGTAAAATTTGCCTTGTGAAATTAGAGAAAGATAAAAGTGAGATCTGAAAGTGAAATTGGCTTTTATACTTTCCCAGAATAAGACATACAAATGATTAAAAATAAAAATATATACCCAATTATATATGCCAAAAATAACTGTTTAAAAATAAAGTAAACTGTGGAAATTCTAAAATTTTCCATCAACGTATACATACACGATTGTAAGTGTACATCAACGGATAATACTTTAGAATCAACTGTTATAATTGATCAACAAATGTCAAATACACTATTATCCATTGAAGGACAATTTATTCAGAAATATCTTTGACTATCAGCAGATAATCATTATCCATTAAAAGAGTAATTTTGACTTATCCATTAAAAGAGTAATTTTGACTTGGCCAAAATTTCACCTTTTCATGACTTGATCAAGAAACTCAAATTTATTTCTGGTTGTATTACAAATTGCATAGACATCAAAAACAGTAAATTAAGAGTAGTTTAGCATACCAAACTTACTTAGCAACCTAGTAAAAGTTAATTCATCAAGTGGCTTGGTAAAGATATCTGCAAGTTGCTGCTCACTTGGAACAAAATGAAGTTCCACAGTACCATTCATAACATGTTCCCTAATGAAATGATATTTGATGTCAATATGCTTTTTCTTTGAATGCTGCACATGATTTTCAGTAATGGAAATGGCACTGGTGTTGTCACAGAAGATTGGAATCTTGTCCATAAATAGACCACAATCCAATAATTGATTTCTCATCCATAGAATCTATGCACAACAGCTGCCAGCATCAATGTATTCAACCTCAGTTGTAGAAGTAGAAAATGAGTGTTATTTCTTACTAAACTAGGACACCAACTTATTTCTTAGAAATTGACATGTTCCCGTTGTACTTATTCTGTAATATCTGGGATATACCGTGTAATTAGATTGCTAATAAATAATTATTATATGTGTTTAGTATCTATTCGGTGAATTATTTGTTAAGTGTTAAATGTGTTTGGATGTTTAAAAATAATATTAATTGGGTATTTTAATTTTTATATGTCCAAAATAAAATATAGATAATTGTCATATCTTCCTAATTATTTTTATGTTGATTTATGATTTTATAGGAATTATATGGATTTTATAAAATATTTTTTCCGAGTATTTAAAAACTATTTTATATAATCGGGAACCAACCGACATCACCCGTTTTTACGTTTTTATAACCTGAAACTCTTCCGAGAACTCCTTCCTAACCTAATTGCAATATTCCGAGCATTTTACATGTTTCGACTTTTTCGATCCGGCATACGATTTGTCCTGCGCGGGTCCCGGCGCAACATTTTTGATACATTATTTATTTCGGTAAATCGATAAAACTCGTATTTTCGATAAACAGGATCTTTTTATTAAACTATCACAATTATCACCTCGTAATACGTGTAACCAGGCGCTGAGACCAAGACCGCATTACAAATTGTACTGATTTGGATAATTATCCCGAAAACCGGTACCGTTTGGATCAGTTTTTACAAATAAACGTACCATTTTATATTCGGAATGCTCCAACGGGATACTAATTTTCCGTAATTATAAATAGCCTTTACCGTATTTTATTCCGTATCAAAATCATTTGCAGCCAGCTAAATATATAATTTTCCAGAGAAAAACCCTAAATTCATAAAACCTTCTGAGAATCAAACTATAATTTCTAGGTGTTATTGAAATCGGTTGGGAAAGTTGGAGTAACCAAATCGAAGGTCTCGAGGAGTACTTTCAGATTCTGTGAACCATATACCTGCAGAAATCAAGGTTTATTTTCTATATTTTTAATTATTTTTGAATTATTTTTATTAAAATTATGAATTTCTGTTCAGATGATTGTTTGAATGATTTGATGATTGCATGCTGTAGAGCTTGTTTTCCTGATGATTTTTATATGTCATACGTCTGCTTTGGAGTTCAATAACATGTTCAAAATTGAGTTTAATCTTCGAATTTTAAAATTAGGGTTTATAACCCGTATGAATGTTTTCAATTGAAATTTGGGGCTTTTTGATTTAGGGGTTATTAGCTGTAGATTTATAGTGGGTTGTGTTCCTTATGAAATTTGCAATCGATTGATATATAGCTCGTTAACAGAGGATGTCTGAATCGAAGGGAGTTGTGTTTTGAAGTTTTCGATGTTTCGCCGGAAACCGGCGATGTTCTTGGCCATTTTCCGGCCAGGACAGGGATGATTGATGTGTTTTGATTGCATGAATAGGTTCCTGGTGTTATGTAGAGTATATCTTGAGCAGATGGTAAGGTGAGGGTGCCAGAATCGTGTTCTCCGGCCACCCTTGTGTTTTCCGGCAACTGCAACTGTAAAATTACAGCCTAGTACCTCAATTATTGGGGACGATAAAATTCAGTCCCTGAACTTTCCAGTGTTTGCAAATTTAGGATTCCTGTTTTAAAAATATTCAAAAATCATATTTTCTATTTATTTTAATTATGAAAATTCGTTTTTAATTTCTGAAAATTCCAAAAATTATTATTTTAATTCCAAAAATTATTTTTAATTAAAAAATAAATTTGAATTAATTAGTTAATTAATTTTAGTTAATAATTAATTGATTAATTGGTCAATTAATTCAAAAATTAATTGATTAATTGATTTAATTAATTATTAATTAATTTTAGTTAATTATTTAATTAGATTTAATTATTGAAAAATGATTTAAAAATTCCGAAAAATAGTTTTGAGCTTTAAAATATTATTTTAAATTGTTTTCAAGGCTCGATAATGATTATAAAATTGTTTTGAAGCCAGATTTGGCCAACCGAACCTTATTTATTACTCCGAAATTGATCCAACGACCCGTTTTAATTCCGAAAAATGTTTTAAAAATCATTTTAAATACCCGAAAGCCTGTTTATGACCCGAGACTTCTTTATAAATGATATATCCTTGATTATTTGACGTGTTATGTGCTATATGTGACTTGTTGGTTAACTGTCGGTCTATATGTTCGGTATCTACTTGTTTATAGTATAACTTTCAATCCGTTAATCGGATTTGGGTGAAACGAAGGGTAGATAGAAGTACATGTCAGATAGAATCGTATGAGTTGAATATTGATCGATGCTTATAATATGTGAGCAGAAGAGGCAAGGAGTAGGAAAAGGAAACAGATAGTTGAGGAGTAAGACGGTTGTGATTGAAAGTGAGAGCAGTATAGCAAGCTAATACCAGGCAAGTGTTCTGAACTTTCTTGATATATAGTGTAGTGGATTGATAGTCCTGTTCTATATTGCAAGTGCTTTAAAGCACTGAACCCAAAACCCTGATTCCAGTTATTGATCTTGAGCCGTAAGCCTTATTCTTTCTAAACCATTGAATGTTGTACACCCAAATACGAACCACAAATATACGATACTACTCCACAAATATATACAAACTAAATACCAAACACTGAACCGAATTACTTATATACTCAAACCATTATACCTTATGATTTGAAAGACCAATTCCTAGTAACCCTGAAACACTAATTCCTTTGTTATCCAATTCTTTCATTACCTAACAGCCAAGCTTTGAAAATGCCATATTGATCCTTATAAAGATTGAAACCATTTCATTATTGAATGTCCAATATTGTTAATGATTCTGTTTATTGCTTATTATTGTTTAGCCTGTTATTATGTTAGAATTGGATTGTTTTTATAAAATTGTGGACCAGATTCGTGGTTAGACCATATAATGGTCAAGTTAGGCCAATGTGTGCCTTGAATCCAGTAGTTAGAGCAGTGCTGTGTGCTTTGCTCGCGTTTAGTACGTGACTGATCAGCAGCTTAACCTTGGTTTTTAAAATGAAAATATAATATCCAATTCTAAATCATAATTCATTATTCACTCAATATAATAAACCTTTTTCACTTGATGATCATTATTCTCAGTTTTGTCATTGTGACTTGCTGAGCTAGTTAGCTCATTTGTGCGATGTTGTTTATGTTCTTTTCCAATGAAGAAGGAACCTGTTGGTACCGAGGATCCCCAGTCCAGCACGAGAGCTATATGTTCAGGTTGATCGAGTTAATCTAATAGGCACCTTTTGGAGTAATTTAAGTTTGTAATAAAGTTTAATACTCAGTTCTGAGTTTAGATAGTTGGGATTTGAACGATTTGTAATATAAGTGTGTGTTTGGCTTATGTTCATACTTTAACCTGTTGCGGTCCATGGTAGTTGGTAAGTTGGGTCACTGCATATTATTATCTTTATTATTGTTATAAGCAGGTTATAAATAAGGTATGTGTGTGTGGACCCCAAACTTCTGACCCGGGTTTGGAGGGCGCCACAGGTTTGGTATCAGAGCTACAGGTTATAAGTCACTGACACAAGCCTAGGTTGACGGGAATGGGTAGAGGGTTAGGATTAGAAGTAAGGAATAGAAAGATAGAATGTCGAGATGTTGAGTGCTATGGTATAATATGTATTAGTATAATTCGCGTTGTGGTTCGAGATTCTTATACTACGATATGATTTCAGATAGTAGCGATGGCCGACTCTTTCATCCCCGTACCAGCTGATCACTCAGAGCCTTTAGTTGGAGTATCATCTTCAGATCCACGTCCTGTTGTTCCACCAGTGTTGGTTATTTTACTTCCACCTGTGTTGCAGCCCGTACCACTGCAGGCTATTCCACCCGCAGGCATGAGGCCACCTATCAGAGGACCCCTACCAGCAGATTCAGATTCCACTGGGCATTCAGTTGCAGGTGCCCCATTCCAGTCTACATTGCCCCCAGTTCCTTATTACCGGTATGAGGCTCTTCTATTGGAAATATGTCGGTGGAAGATTATGAAAGTAAGTTCGAAGAGTTGTCAAGGTATGTGCCGTCATATGTGGGTACTGACAGAAAGAAGGCTAAAAGATTCCAGCAAGGTTTGAAACCATGGATTAGAGGAAAGGTAGTCATTTTTGAATTGGATACCTATGCAGGAGTTATACAGAAGGCTATGATTGCAGAGAAAGAGAGTGAGATGTCACCAAAGGAGAAAGAAAGCAAGAACAGGAAATTTGAAGGAAATGAAGGTCAGTCACAACCAGGGAAGTTTCCAAACTTTAAGAAGGGCAAGCTTCAGCTAGGGAGAAATTTTAATTTCAAAAGACAAAATGCAGGCGACGGAAGCCAGGGCAACCGTCCAGCTAATGTGAATCAGCCGAATCAGTTGAGATTAACTTTTCCAGATTGTCAGGTATGTGGGAAGAAACATGGAGGAGTTTGTAACAAGTTGAATGTGGTTTGTTTCAAGTGCAATAAGAAAGGGTACTATTCAAGGGAGTGCCGAAATCAGCTAATAAAAGAGCCAGCAAATAAGGATCATCCTATTCGAAATCCAGCAGTTAAGGTTCCAGCTATTGGATTTACATGGTTCAAATGTGGGAAGCCAGGACATATAACAAGGGATTGCAAGACACCAGCCCCAGTAAGTAATGCATTGAGGATTATGGGATCTACCCCAGCAGTGAACGAGACTCTAAGGGCTAGAGTTTTTGATATTTCTGTGAAGGACGCTATCCAGGATACTGATGTCGTGGAAGGTACGCTTAATGTGAATTCTTTATGTGCCAAAGTGTTAATAGATTCGGGAGCAACTCGATCGTTTGTTTCACAAGATTTTATTAGTAAGTTAAATTGTCCAGTTGAGTGTTTAAATGAAATAATGACTGTGGAATTAGAAAATCAAGAACGTGTATCTGTTAATCAAGTTTGTGGGAATTGTGAGATTGAGATTTCTGGTAGTAGGTTTTGTGTAGATTTGATACCATTTAAGTTAGGAGAATTTGACGTTATCCTAGGAATGGATTGATTATATAAGCACGATGCCCAGATAGATTGTCGAAATAAGAAGGTAATGGTGAAGACACCAGATGAAAGGATAGTAACATTCAAGGGCCAGAAGCAAGTAAAGAAGTTCTTAACAATGATTCAAGCCAAGAAGTTACTACGGCAAGGATGTGAGCATTTCGTGGCATATGTGATTGACAGAAGTCAGGAGCCAGCAAAACTTGAATATATTCCATTCGTCAATGAATTTCCAGACGTGTTTCCCGATGAGTTACTAGGACTTCCTCCAGACAGAGAAATTGAGTTTGCAATCGACTTAGCACCTAGAACAGAACCAGTATCCAAGGGCCCATACAGAATGGCACCCGTTGAAATGAAGGAATTAGCGAAGCAATTGCAAGAGTTATTAGAGAAAGGAGTAATTAGACCCAATATATCCCCATGGGGTGCACCGGTATTGTTTGTCAAGAAGAAAGATGGAAGCATGAGACTGTGCATCGACTATAGGGAGCTCAATAAGCTTACAATCAAGAACAAGTATCCGTTACCCAGAATTGACGATCTATTTGACCAATTGAAGGGAGCCAAGTACTTCTCCAAGATTGACTTAAGATCGGGATATCATCAACTAAAGATTAAGCCAGAGGATATACCGAAGACAGCTTTCAGGACAAGGTATGGACATTATGAATTTTTAGTGATGTCTTTTGGATTGAC
This sequence comes from Apium graveolens, assembly GCF_009905375.1. NCBI lineage: Eukaryota > Viridiplantae > Streptophyta > Magnoliopsida > Apiales > Apiaceae > Apium > Apium graveolens. Next base: position 97,760,708 of record NC_133650.1, on the reverse strand, counting down.
CAATGCCCCGGCAGCATTTATGGACTTGATGAATAGAATTTTCAAAGGATACTTGGATAAGTTTGTTATTATGTTTATAGACGATATTTTTATTTATTCAAAGACGGAAGATGATCATGCAGAACATTTGAGAATAGCTTTGGAGATTTTAAGGAAAAAGAACTTATATGCTAAATTCTCGAAGTGTGAATTTTGGCTACAGGAAGTTCAGTTCTTAGGGCATATAGTCAGCAATGAAGGGATCAAAGTGGATCCAGTAAAGATTGAGGCCATTACAAATTGGGAAAGACCGAGAACACCCACAGAGGTAAGAAGTTTCTTGGGATTAGCGGGATATTATCGTAGATTCGTTCAAAATTTCTCAAGGATTGCAACACCATTGACAAAGCTTACACACAAGAATGAAAAGTTTATATGGAACGACAAATACGAAGAAAGTTTTCAGGAACTGAAGCGAAGATTAATCACGACACCTGTTTTGTCACTTCCAGACGATCAAGGTAATTTTGTAATTTATCGCGATGCTTCTCATAAAGGACTAGGATGTATTCTGATACAGCACAATAAAGTGATTGCATATGCGTCAAGGCAATTGAAACCACACGAACAGAAATATCCTACTCATGATTTGGAGCTAGCAGCCATAGTTTTCGCTTTGAAGATTTGGAGACATTATATGTATGGAGAAAAGTGCGAGATTTACACGGATCACAAAATCTTGAAGTACATATTCACACAGAAGGATCTTAATATGAGGCAAAGGAGATGGTTATAATTAATCAAGGATTACGACTGCATGATTAATTATCATCCCGGTAAAGCGAACATTGTAGCAGACGCGTTGAGTAGGAAAGAAAAGTTAAATGTGTTATCAGTACCCGAAGAAATATATAAAGAATTTCAGAAACTGGAATTGGAGATTAGAGTTTGCAAGCCTGATGAAGCAAAAGTGTATAGTATGACATTCCAGCCGGAATTGTTAGAGAAGATAAAGAAATGTCAAGAGGAAGTAATGGATCAGGACATAAATCGTTTGGTAGGTGAAGAATTGTGCACGCAAAAGGACGATCAAGGTATTCTTAGGTTTTCTTCTAGAATTTGGATTCCACCGGTGACGGAGCTGAAGAATGAAATTTAACAGGAAGCTCATAATTCAAGGTATTTAATTCATCCATGGAGTACCAAGATGTACAGAGATTTAAAAGAAAATTATTGGTGGCCAGATATGAAGAGGGAAATTGTGGAATGGGTTAGTAGATGTTATACATGTCAGAGAGTTAAAGCAGAGCATCAGAGACCAAGTGGATTGCTACAACCATTGGAATTTCCAGAGTGGAAGTGGGAACATATTGACATGGATTTCATAGTTGGATTACCAAGGACAAGGGCTAATCATGATGCCATTTGGGTTATAGTGCATAGACTTACCAAGTCAGCTCATTTTCTGCCTATAAATGAAAGATTTTCGCTCGACAAGTTAGTTCATATGTACCTGAAGGAAATTGTAGTTCGTCATGGAGTTCCTCTGTCTATCGTATCTGATCGAGATCCAAGATTTAATTCAAGATTTTGGAAAAAATTTCAAGAATGTTTGGGAACAAGACTGAATATGAGTACGGCTTACCACCCACAGACGGCCGGCCAGAGTGAAAGAACAATCCAGACGATTGAAGATATGTTACGTGTTTGTGCTATTGATTTCAAAGGGAGTTGGGACGAGCATTTACCTCCGGTAGAATTTGCTTACAACAACAGTTATCACGCCAGTATTGGGATGCCACCCTATGAAGCCCTTTATGGACGCAAATACAGATCTCCAGTATATTGGGATGAAGTAGGAGAACGCAAAATACTTAGACCTGAATTGGTACAGCAGACAAAGAAAGTTGTTGTAGTTATACAGAAGAGATTGATAGCAGCACAAGACCATCAAAGAAAGTATGCAGATCAATCAAGAATAGATATGGAATTCGAAGAAGGAAGCTTGGTATTTCTGAAAGTATCACCATGGAAGGGATTGACGAGATTTGGAAAGAAAGGAAAGTTGAGCCCAAGATATGTCGGACCTTTTGAGATTCTAAAGTGCGTTGGCAAAGTAGCTTACGAGTTGGCGTTACCTCCGCACATGGAGTACATTCACAATGTTTTTCACGTATCGATGCTTAAGAAGTATAATCCAGACTCCAGGCATGTAATAGAATATGAACCAATAGAGCTTCAGGCAGATTTGGTATATGTAGAGAGTCCGATAGAAATTCTAGAGGAAAGAGAGAAAGTATTAAGAAATAAAGTGGTAAAGTTAGTGTAATAACCCCAATTTTTGGGAAATTTTTGAAACCCTTATGAATAGTGTTTTTGCTGAATGAGAAAACTTTTCATGCCACACTATGTAGGGGTTCTGATATGGATATTCTGAGATTTTATTAGTACTTTATATGGGATATAAGTGTATGTAAAGATCGTCAGAATCCAAATCCGAACACTTTGATTTTTCCCGGAAATCCACTAGATACGGAGAGAGTTGAGTATAAGGTAACAGGATAAAAAGGATTTAAATTAAAGGATTATAGGAGAGGATCATAAAAGGAATATAATATATTGAGAAAGGTTAAGGGAACCTAAGTAATAAGATCCCGGGTATGATCCCTCAAACGATAAACGAAAACGAAAGTTAAGCGAACCGTATAACAGATCAGCGGTCATTAGGCAAACAATTAGGAAGTTAAGCAAAGGGATTAGAGGAAGTGATGTCACCCAACCAATGAGAAGAGGACAAGGAAGGGAGGATGACATAGCAATGTGATGTAAGCATGACATAGGGAAGGAGGAGGTGTGGTTGGTTTATAACCACACAAATATAAGGTTATTAAGGTAATTAACCAAAAACAAAACAAAAAACAACCAAGCTAAGCCAAACAAATCAAAAAACACAAAATCATTTCATTCTCATCATCTTGCTCTCGGTTTTTCATCTTTTTCAAGGGCAAGAATTTCAAAAATCAAGTTCCAAGCATTGTTAAATCACAAGGTAATTATCTAAGCTTCCTTGTACATAGATATGGATATGCTATAAGTTTAAGCTCCTAATTCCTTCACAATCTCTTCCAATAAATCAAGGAAGAAGATGGTGAATAGTAACCTTCAAGAAATAACTTTAGTTTTCTTGAAATTTTATGAAAGATTAAGGTTATACAAGCAAGGATCAAGGTTCTTTTAGGCATTCAAAGCTCTTGGGTTGTGTTAGGAAGCTTCAAGGAGGTATAAACAACTTTCACCTTTAACTTATAGTTTGAACTTTGAGTTTTGATGAGTTTATGGATGGATTAATGTATATATAGAAATATCCATGTATGTATAGCAAGATCCATGTATGTTAGATAGTTTGGTTGGATTTGTGGTGATTTTGGATATGAATCTTGGTTAATGGTTAATGAATCTTAAGTTATGGTTAGTAGATCATGTTTGCGGTTGAATAAGTTGGAAAACCTTGAGATTATGGACTGACTTTGCCTTGATATAAGTTGTGTTTGATGTATTGATGATGGTTGGGTGGTTTGTAGTGAATTGGTAAAGAATTGGAGTGGTATAAATATTGGTAATCGCGTAAACATAGCCGTCGTAACGTCCGATTTTCTTTGGACTGTTTTTGTGCATAGTATTAGGACCCTAGAACCCCCTGCTATATTATGACCACTGCCATGTTTAGATAGCTCATGTTACGAGCTTCGTTTTGATATGTAGTTCGTTCGATTCCGATGCACGGTTTAGGAGAAACGACCGTTTCAAGTAACGGCGTTTCGCGAACGAAACTTTTCCCCTCGCCTTACTTTGAAACATAGATTAAAGACCAAAAAGGGTTAATTAATGTATGAAACATTTATGGTAAGTGTGTTAGGCAGTTGGTAAGACACTCGCGAAGGAATCGCTTTAAAACTCGTAAAGGTTAAATTATTAAAAATGGTGGAGCCGAGGGTACCCGAGTGGCTTAAGCGAATCAGTGAGCGCAAAACAAGCGTTAGAGTCTAAGTTAGTTAAAGTATAGATTTACAAGTGACTTTGGTTTAATTCCAACTTACTTGTTGTTTATAGGTTACCAGACTCGTCCCGAGCCATTCGTAACCCCAGTCGCTCAGGCAAGTTTTCTACCCGTTATACTGTTGTTGTGATGTAAATATATGTATATGCATTATCTTGTGATATTGCATGATTGTTATTAGCAAATTTTGCGATATATTGGAGCATGCTAATATGGTATATATGCATGTCTGTTTCGTAATCTGGTTATCTATCTGTTGATTTCAATGCTTATAGTTGCATAATACCTATGCTAGAAATAAGCAAGTAGTTGCGTATACCCTTAGTATAGGGGATAAAAGGTGAACATATTTCTAAACCGGAAGTCGATGTTCCCGAGTATATATATATATATATATATATATATATATGGATATAGTTTTTAAAACTATTAATCGAATAAGGTTTATTCGATAACTTTAACTTTATTTTATTATTGAATATTATTTCAAATATTATTCGAAGGCGTATGACTCCTTTACATTATTTATTGAATATTATTTGAATATTCATTTGAGGATGTATGACTCCTTTATTTTATTTAATGAATATTATTTATAATATTCATTCGAGGTATTATGACTCAGCTTATTTTATTTATTGAATATTATTTGAATATTCATTTGAGGATCTATGACTCCGATTATTTGCTGAGATATATTCTTTATTTTATTAAAGAATAAGGTGTCGATAATCAAACTTATTTTTGATTATTCAAATAAAGATATTACTTTCGTATAAGTATATCTTTGATTATTTGCTATTCATTTCAAGTATAAGTTTTAATACTTCTACTTCAATTATTTTATAAAGATTATCTTTTATGGGAATATTATTTAAATAATAATATTCAGACATTTTCTAAATATTCTGGGGACTGATTTACTTCATTAAATCAGTTTTACTCCAAACACTCTTTAAAGTTTTTTCGAGTCTTTAAAATGATTTTCAAAAGTTAGAGCGGATCCCAAAACTATTTTTATATTTAAGATCTTCTTTTTAAAAAGGGGATTTAAATACTCGCTCAAAACCTGGGGGATCCGGCTCGGTGGTGTGTTTTATATTCGCAACAAGGTTGCTGTCTTGGTAAAAGAGTTTTTGATTACTTACCCAATATTCGGGAAGTAAAATTCTTGGAACAAGTTAATCCATTAACAGGCATCGCCTGGGAAATATCGGTGAGTTTTCCTTTCCAACTAGGTACGACTTCTTGGTGGAGCCGTATCAACAAGTTTCTACTTGGGGAAAGGGGGAAACGAGCTTTACGTTTCAGAGTCATGGATTTCATCTGAACTAGGAGTGGCGTAAGTGGCCGAGTAGCGCCGGCCCAGCCTTATTATATTGGCCCAAATGGCCTGGAAGTTCCGCTAAGGCGGTCCATTCCTTAGGAGTTCAGTGTTCGGTTGACAAGTAAATCCGACAGGTTCTCCTCTACATGTAGAAAATGGTGGGGTTGTACTACTACGACTGATCATCGTAAGTGGTCTTCCTGGCGCGGCAAACTCCCGTAATGAGTTCATCATCCAATTGGATAATTTCTGCAACACTACCCAGAGCACTTCGATAGAAAGGCTACGGTTGGGCGATTGTTGAGTGTTGGCAGGGTCAAGTTTTCAAAATGATGTTTACATCAAATGAAGTATCTCGTAACTTCATTTTATTTTGATAATATTTTAAAGATTTAATCTATTCAAATCTTGTCTTATAGTCTCATCTATGTGATGAACTTTTGAAGCTAATTTATAACTTGAACGGTGGTAGTTCAAGTAGTATTTGGGAAAGATATAAGTATATTGGGGTATCTTGTAACTTCATCTTTTAAACTTATATCTAATTAATAATTGTCTTATGAATGACAAAGATTTTCAGAAAAACGTTGAGACAAGGTTAGATATATGAGATCACCTTGCAACGATATTTTTTTTATACAGTTATACACTGGGACTTTGTGTATATTATGCATGGAAGAGGACTTCCAATATTTTGAAAAGTATATATGTATATATACTGAATATTTTGCGACTTCATCGCATTAAGATATCAAACTTGGTTCATTTCTTTTGACCAAGACTTTCATGAGTATTATGAGTAGGCTCATATATTGTAAATCATTATACATATTATTTTGGTGGGCTTGCTGCTCACCCTTGCTTTATTTCTTCATCACACAACAACAGTTAGGAAAGATGGCCAGACTCCAGCAGACCCAGCGCAAGCGCGTGGGAAGCGTCCTGTGTCTTCCCGTTGATGTTGTAGCTGCTATAGCTGCAGAGGTAGATCTATTGTAGATCAGACCATCTACTTTTGAGAATCAATTATGTATAATTATAACTTGTGGCAGATAATGGCAATTAACTGTAAATTTATCAAGTAATCATTTTGGGTTGTAATAACTTTTAAATTGTGGATTCAAAGACTTGTACTTATTTAAATTTCATCTCTGAGACTATAACGGGTTGTGGTGTGTGTTAGTGTGGGGTCACAGCATAAGGTTATTTATTAATTAAGTGAAGTGATATTGTGGAAAGAAAGACCGTGACGACCCGGATCCCCGACCCCGGATCTGGGGGTGTTACAGAAATGGTATCAGAGCTAAGCGTTATAAACCTCAGAGATGATGGGACGTTAAGATAATAAGTTAACTAAGATAATAAGAACTCTTGCCAAGTTCATAGTCGGGCTACCTAGCGTAGTACTGACAGTTAAAACCCTTATGGGAACCCTTATAAATATCGTGATAGGAGCGTAGTTCGTTATCGTATATGGTAGCGGGACTCCGAACCCTGAGGTTGAGGAGCAACAGTGCGATGATATTTTATTACTAATTGGAGATCGGATTGTGGATCCGATAGAGTGTCCTAACGCAGGACCGGATGATGTTGATATTGAGGATGTAACGGTTGAGGATGTTATCCTAGAAGGGATTGTTGCTGAGGAGGATTCCGTGAAGGATCCTGACAAGAATGAATAAAGGACCACTGAGGAATTGATGACCATGGTTAGGGCAACTCCCAGAGGTAGGATTGGCCGGCTACTATCGTAGATTGGTACAGGACTTTGCGAAGATCGCAGCCCCTTTGACGCGGCTTACTCATAAGAATGAGAAGTTTGAATAGACAGAGAAATGCGAGAACAGCTGTTAAGAACTGAAGCAAAGGTTGGTGACGGCCCCTATGTTGGCGTTGCCGGATGGAAAAAGGAGATTTTGTGATTTGGAAGAGACGCTTCGCATAAGGAATTAGGGTGCTTCTTATACAGCACAACAAGATAATCGCGTACATGTCAAGACAATTAAGGTAATATGAAGTTCGATATCCCCGCCCATGAGCTTAGGCTCGTGGCAATAGTTTTACCCTAAAGATTGGAGGCACTACTTGTATGGAGAGAAGTGCGAGAATTACCTAAGCCATAAGTGCTCTAGTACATTTTCACGTAGAAAGAGCTCAACATATGCCAGAGGAGGCAGTTAGAGCTAATCAAGAATAATGATTGGGAGATTCTTTATCATTCGGGGAAAGCCAATGTGGTGGCTGATGCCCTTAGTAAAAAGGAGAGACTCAAGATGATAATGTCTTTGGGAGAGTTTATAAGAGATTTTGGAAATAGTAGTGAAGGTAACCGGAGCCGGTACCGAAAAGCTGTTTGAGATTGCAATAGAGACCGAATTATTGGAAAAGAGCATACGGTGCCAGAGAAAGGTGATGAATGAAGGCAGAGAGCCAACAAATAAATATGAGATTAATACCGAGAAAGATGATAAGGGAATAATGAGGTATTCCTATAGAATTTGGATTCCAAATGTTCAAGAGCTTAAAGATGAGATCTTAGATGAAAGTCATAGTTCAAGGAATAAGATTAAGGGCAAACCCTGAATGTGATAGTCAGGGAGGACGCCATCAAGATAGAAGGAACCCATAACATAATGAAGTGGAAAATGAGGATTTTAACGTATAAGATAACCCCAAGTATGGGGAGTAGGAAGAAATATTTAGACGGAGAAAACAAAAGTCGAGCGAGTTAAGGAGACCCGAGACGGTACTCCTATACGGAAATTCATGGACCTGCCTAAAAAGAACTTAGACTATTATCCCTAACCACCACCTTGAGGAAACAATGCGGTAGGAAATTCTTTCATGACCTTTAAGTCGCTAAGCTCTCAGAGTTCCAAGGAACAAGCTGACCCAGTTGAGGCAAGAGCCTGGCTAAAGGAAATAGATGAATCATTTGAGATTCTAAATGATTGACAAACCACAAAAGATTGTTTTGTCACTTACCCTCCCAAGAGAGAGACCACCCGCTGGTGAAAGGCCAAGGAAGGCACGGAGCAAGAGATTATAATAAACTGATTAAAGTTCAGCCAATTGTTTTCGGGAAAGTAATTCCCAAGGTTATGGAATAGTGTAAAAGCTTTAGAGCCAGAACAAAGGCAGACGAGTATGATGAATTATGAATCTAAGTGGTAAAAGTTATCAAGATTCATTCTGAAGACACGAATCCAGAATGACGGGATGTTTGAAATCAATGCTTATGTTGTGTTGGTTCATTAAATAATAATAAGAGAAGGAAAAAAAAAAGAAATTGAAGTGGAAAGGAATATAACGGCAATAGAGTTTGAGGTATGATAAGGGAGTTGGGTACGAGGAAACCCTAACGACTCGTAGCAATAGAAATAGAAAAGTATGCATTCGTCAGGATGAGGGTGATTCACCATAAGTTAAAATTGATGGTTGAGGGCATAAGAGATACATATAGTTTATCCCCTGTAAGTTGGGAGGATTCGAGGAAACCTTGAGATAATTCGAAGGATAAATAATGAGACGCGGATAGACTAAGGGGATAAGAAAGTAAGAAATTAAGAAAATTGGATGAAGGAAGTGACCTTCAAGAAGGTGAAGTGTAAGACCGGTGGCATGATACCCAGAAAGGGAGACGCCAGATATGAAAGATATCCCAACATTGAGGTGACTGTTGAGATAAACAACAAAAGTAAATAAGGAATTATTAAGAAGAAGTTCACGTTGAACACGACCAATATCTTCCAGAACATCCATGTTATCGTTACCAGATTAGGCAAGAAAAGCGGATAACCGTTGTTATCTTTTGGAGGCCATTTTGATTAACCTCATTTTGTATACAGATGTTATTGTGAAATTAGGCATTTACTATCGAGGTGGGAATGATTGAATAAGATACCCATATCAGGGATATATGACTTTATTTATCCATGGAAGGATGCTTGTACCTTTTTAAAGGTGGAATTAAGGATAGAACATCGGTAACTTAAAACGAATCCTAGGGGAATGCATAAAGGTTGGCATTTCACCCTTAATAGGGATAGTATGAGTTTTGACAGTATGAATTGGAAAGCATTAAGGTAATAATAACCTTTAAGGATCAGTGGAGAAATTTTTCAGAAGTATATAGACAATGGTTCTAGTATCAGTAAATGGTATTTTGATATGCCCTGTATATAGGGAATATAGGAGGAACGATTGAAGGATAACCTTAGAGGTTTTACAAGGAGAAAGGAAATATTCGAAATTCTCAAGAATAAAAATGTTGATAAAGGAAATATGACATAATTATAATGATGCCAAGTGGGGCACGTGTTAAACCACGAGAAAGTATGGATCGAACCAGTAAAGGTCGAAATTATTCAGGGCAATTAGGACCTAAGACAAAAGATGTTCTAAGTACGATCGAGAGTCAGTCGCGACAGTGATTAACCTCTAAAGACTGAGGCAATAACTTATGGAAAAATGGTGATTTTTTTTTACTCATCAGATTTTAAGGAAAGCATTTTCACTCAAGCAGTGATCGGAAATAAGGTAGAAAATTTATTTGGAGGTGGTTAAAATGACATTGACTGTAAGGAAATTTTACTATCAGGAAAGGCCAAAGAGGTGGCCGACACTTTAAAGGTAAGAGGATAATTATAGGCGCATGTGCCAAAAGAATACAGTGATGATGGTTAAAAATGTGAAAGTTAAATTATGGTTTGGAAGATTGACATTCCTTCTGATGACTGTGCAATATCCAACCGTAATAGTAGTTGGTAAAAGTTTAATTCGTGTAATCGCCATGAACGGGCTATCTATCTTAGGAGGTCCTATCTCGGGATAAGCCAGGACCATGTTTCCAAAAGGACTAGACGAACCTTTGAGTTAAGTCTTATATTTAAGGAATATGATTAAAAATGGTATTAACCTGCTATCGTTGCTTTGATTGAAACTCTTCTGCACTTTTATCTGCTTCATGTCATGAAGGTACGTCAGAGTTTGGAGTGTTCTTCATGAATTGTGATTGGTGGTTATGTTAACTCCTTAGGAGAATTAGATACGAGATGTATGGACTCCGTATGGTTAGTTATTAATATTTCATGGAAAATGAATGACTACAGTGGGTCAGTGGTGGACCATAGTAAGGCAGCAATAATTCTGCGAGTAGTGAGCTGATTACAACCATGAGAGTTGTATTGGAATGGGTGTTGAGATTGAGTACCATTAATCGGGTCGTGGTAGTGTATAAGTTATCATTGATAGACTAATTAAGTAGAGTATCTACCTAGTGAATAATTATTCTTTCTTATCAATAGAGAGTCGTATTATTATACGAGGAAGGTTGCGGTGCGAGCATAGAATCCTAGTAACGGTGATATATAGAATGAGATCCCAAATTCGATTTTCGATGTCGAGGGAGTTTCAAAGGTAATTGTGTATAAGCTCGAGGAAGAGTGTGGGTCCATAGAATGATGGACGGGATAGCGAAAATATTTAGGCACGTGAAATGCGATGCTATAATACTTGATGTTGATATAAATACATATATGTTTTGTTCTTCTATGACAAACCTCTATAGTTCAGAGGTAGATTCCAAGCCAGATATTTTATGGCAATAAATTTTTTTTATGAATATACAATTCTCTTCAATTCATTCTTTTCTCTTCTTTTCATTTCATGTAAGCTGAGAAGAACAACCCTTCCAGAAGGGGAGGTATTGCCGAATGACTATCTATCTGTGTGATAGAAGCCGAGTAGGATACCAGCTATTGTTTAATTGCTTGTCAAGTACTAAAGGCTGGCCACCTTCTGTACTAACTATGCGAGATAACAAGTGTTCATGATCATAGTGATCTCTCAACAAATTCCTTTACTTCTATTTGATTGATCAAATTTTGGAAAATAGAAACAACTGAAAAAGGAGTAATAAAGTGGTGGTGGTATTCAGAATGGGAACACATTCGTAATACTAAGGTTGACGTGGTTATTAAATGGTTATAGAACGCTAGCGAGCAAAAGTATAACCAGTATAATATTAGGAACGGAAGGTAGTAGCGATTACGAACTGGAAAAGAATGGGTATTAAGAAGCAAAAGCTATAAATCTAGAAGCTATAATGAGAGTCTGTGCAATAGACTTGAAAGAAATTGGAATGATCACATAACGCGGATTGAGTTTTCTTATGACAATAGATCATATGTCAGTATTGAGATATCGCCTTATGAGATCCTTGAGGGAAGACAATGTCGATCTCCCTTATGTTAGGATGAAGTTGTAGAGCGCAAGATGCTCGGACCCGCAGTAGTCCAAAGGACCAAGGATATGATAGATCTAATCAGAGGACGGCTGGTAGTAGCCCAAGATGGACATGATAAGTATGTTGATTTGACACAAAAGGATAAAGAGTATGAAATAGGGGACCTAGTAATGTTATAGGTATCCCTTGGAAAGGATTGATGAGGTTCGGAAAGAAAGGAAAGCTAAGACTACAATTTGTTGGACCCTTGGATATATTAAGACGTTTGGGAAGTTAGCATATGAGCTAGGCCTAACCCCGAACATGTAGCAGGTCGTAACGTGTTTCACGTATCAATGTTAAGGAAGTGTAATTCAGATGCCAGATAAATAGAGGCATATGAGCGCATAGATATGCAACCCGACGTAACCTATATGGAGCAACCAGAAAGGGTTATAGATCGAAAAGGGACAAGTGCTTAGGTGAAGGGTTATCAAACTAGTCAGAGTTTGATGGTAGAACCACAATGTGGGAAATTTGACTTGAGAGTTAGAAAGTGCAATACTAAGAAAGTATCCCTATTCATTTCTATCTGATTCCGGGACGGAATCCTTTTAAGGAGGGGAGACTGTAATAACCCCAATTTTTGGGAAATTTTTGAAACCCTTATGAATAGTGTTTTTGCTGAATGAGAAAACTTTTCATGCCACACTATGTAGGGGTTCTGATATGGATATTCTGAGATTTTATTAGTACTTTATATGGGATATAAGTGTATGTAAAGATCGTCAGAATCCAAATCCGAACACTTTGATTTTTCCCGGAAATCCACTAGATACGGAGAGAATTGAGTATAAGGTAACAGGATAAAAAGGATTTAAATTAAAGGATTATAGGAGAGGATCATAAAAGGAATATAATATATTGAGAAAGGTTAAGGGAACCTAAGTAATAAGATCCCGGGTATGATCCCTCAAACGATAAACGAAAACGAAAGTTAAGCGAACCGTATAACAGATCAGCGGTCATTAGGCAAACAATTAGGAAGTTAAGCAAAGGGATTAGAGGAAGTGATGTCACCCAACCAATGAGAAGAGGACAAGGAAGGGAGGATGACATAGCAATGTGATGTAAGCATGACATAGGGAAGGAGGAGGTGTGGTTGGTTTATAACCACACAAATATAAGGTTATTAAGGTAATTAACCAAAAACAAAACAAAAAACAACCAAGCTAAGCCAAACAAATCAAAAAACACAAAATCATTTCATTCTCATCATCTTGCTCTCGGTTTTTCATCTTTTTCAAGGGCAAGAATTTCAAAAATCAAGTTCCAAGCATTGTTAAATCACAAGGTAATTATCTAAGCTTCCTTGTACATAGATATGGATATGCTATAAGTTTAAGCTCCTAATTCCTTCACAATCTCTTCCAATAAATCAAGGAAGAAGATGGTGAATAGTAACCTTCAAGAAATAACTTTAGTTTTCTTGAAATTTTATGAAAGATTAAGGTTATACAAGCAAGGATCAAGGTTCTTTTAGGCATTCAAAGCTCTTGGGTTGTGTTAGGAAGCTTCAAGGAGGTATAAACAACTTTCACCTTTAACTTATAGTTTGAACTTTGAGTTTTGATGAGTTTATGGATGGATTAATGTATATATAGAAATATCCATGTATGTATAGCAAGATCCATGTATGTTAGATAGTTTGGTTGGATTTGTGGTGATTTTGGATATGAATCTTGGTTAATGGTTAATGAATCTTAAGTTATGGTTAGTAGATCATGTTTGCGGTTGAATAAGTTGGAAAACCTTGAGATTATGGACTGACTTTGCCTTGATATAAGTTGTGTTTGATGTATTGATGATGGTTGGGTGGTTTGTAGTGAATTGGTAAAGAATTGGAGTGGTATAAATATTGGTAATCGCGTAAACATAGCCGTCGTAACGTCCGATTTTCTTTGGACTGTTTTTGTGCATAGTATTAGGACCCTAGAACCCCCTGCTATATTATGACCACTGCCATGTTTAGATAGCTCATGTTACGAGCTTCGTTTTGATATGTAGTTCGTTCGATTCCGATGCACGGTTTAGGAGAAACGACCGTTTCAAGTAACGGCGTTTCGCGAACGAAACTTTTCCCCTCGCCTTACTTTGAAACATAGATTAAAGACCAAAAAGGGTTAATTAATGTATGAAACATTTATGGTAAGTGTGTTAGGCAGTTGGTAAGACACTCGCGAAGGAATCGCTTTAAAACTCGTAAAGGTTAAATTATTAAAAATGGTGGAGCCGAGGGTACCCGAGTGGCTTAAGCGAATCAGTGAGCGCAAAACAAGCGTTAGAGTCTAAGTTAGTTAAAGTATAGATTTACAAGTGACTTTGGTTTAATTCCAACTTACTTGTTGTTTATAGGTTACCAGACTCGTCCCGAGCCATTCGTAACCCCAGTCGCTCAGGCAAGTTTTCTACCCGTTATACTGTTGTTGTGATGTAAATATATGTATATGCATTATCTTGTGATATTGCATGATTGTTATTAGCAAATTTTGCGATATATTGGAGCATGCTAATATGGTATATATGCATGTCTGTTTCGTAATCTGGTTATCTATCTGTTGATTTCAATGCTTATAGTTGCATAATACCTATGCTAGAAATAAGCAAGTAGTTGCGTATACCCTTAGTATAGGGGATAAAAGGTGAACATATTTCTAAACCGGAAGTCGATGTTCCCGAGTATATATATATATATATATATATATATATATATGGATATAGTTTTTAAAACTATTAATCGAATAAGGTTTATTCGATAACTTTAACTTTATTTTATTATTGAATATTATTTCAAATATTATTCGAAGGCGTATGACTCCTTTACATTATTTATTGAATATTATTTGAATATTCATTTGAGGATGTATGACTCCTTTATTTTATTTAATGAATATTATTTATAATATTCATTCGAGGTATTATGACTCAGCTTATTTTATTTATTGAATATTATTTGAATATTCATTTGAGGATCTATGACTCCGATTATTTGCTGAGATATATTCTTTATTTTATTAAAGAATAAGGTGTCGATAATCAAACTTATTTTTGATTATTCAAATAAAGATATTACTTTCGTATAAGTATATCTTTGATTATTTGCTATTCATTTCAAGTATAAGTTTTAATACTTCTACTTCAATTATTTTATAAAGATTATCTTTTATGGGAATATTATTTAAATAATAATATTCAGACATTTTCTAAATATTCTGGGGACTGATTTACTTCATTAAATCAGTTTTACTCCAAACACTCTTTAAAGTTTTTTCGAGTCTTTAAAATGATTTTCAAAAGTTAGAGCGGATCCCAAAACTATTTTTATATTTAAGATCTTCTTTTTAAAAAGGGGATTTAAATACTCGCTCAAAACCTGGGGGATCCGGCTCGGTGGTGTGTTTTATATTCGCAACAAGGTTGCTGTCTTGGTAAAAGAGTTTTTGATTACTTACCCAATATTCGGGAAGTAAAATTCTTGGAACAAGTTAATCCATTAACAGGCATCGCCTGGGAAATATCGGTGAGTTTTCCTTTCCAACTAGGTACGACTTCTTGGTGGAGCCGTATCAACAAGTTTCTACTTGGGGAAAGGGGGAAACGAGCTTTACGTTTCAGAGTCATGGATTTCATCTGAACTAGGAGTGGCGTAAGTGGCCGAGTAGCGCCGGCCCAGCCTTATTATATTGGCCCAAATGGCCTGGAAGTTCCGCTAAGGCGGTCCATTCCTTAGGAGTTCAGTGTTCGGTTGACAAGTAAATCCGACAGGTTCTCCTCTACATGTAGAAAATGGTGGGGTTGTACTACTACGACTGATCATCGTAAGTGGTCTTCCTGGCGCGGCAAACTCCCGTAATGAGTTCATCATCCAATTGGATAATTTCTGCAACACTACCCAGAGCACTTCGATAGAAAGGCTACGGTTGGGCGATTGTTGAGTGTTGGCAGGGTCAAGTTTTCAAAATGATGTTTACATCAAATGAAGTATCTCGTAACTTCATTTTATTTTGATAATATTTTAAAGATTTAATCTATTCAAATCTTGTCTTATAGTCTCATCTATGTGATGAACTTTTGAAGCTAATTTATAACTTGAACGGTGGTAGTTCAAGTAGTATTTGGGAAAGATATAAGTATATTGGGGTATCTTGTAACTTCATCTTTTAAACTTATATCTAATTAATAATTGTCTTATGAATGACAAAGATTTTCAGAAAAACGTTGAGACAAGGTTAGATATATGAGATCACCTTGCAACGATATTTTTTTTATACAGTTATACACTGGGACTTTGTGTATATTATGCATGGAAGAGGACTTCCAATATTTTGAAAAGTATATATGTATATATACTGAATATTTTGCGACTTCATCGCATTAAGATATCAAACTTGGTTCATTTCTTTTGACCAAGACTTTCATGAGTATTATGAGTAGGCTCATATATTGTAAATCATTATACATATTATTTTGGTGGGCTTGCTGCTCACCCTTGCTTTATTTCTTCATCACACAACAACAGTTAGGAAAGATGGCCAGACTCCAGCAGACCCAGCGCAAGCGCGTGGGAAGCGTCCTGTGTCTTCCCGTTGATGTTGTAGCTGCTATAGCTGCAGAGGTAGATCTATTGTAGATCAGACCATCTACTTTTGAGAATCAATTATGTATAATTATAACTTGTGGCAGATAATGGCAATTAACTGTAAATTTATCAAGTAATCATTTTGGGTTGTAATAACTTTTAAATTGTGGATTCAAAGACTTGTACTTATTTAAATTTCATCTCTGAGACTATAACGGGTTGTGGTGTGTGTTAGTGTGGGGTCACAGCATAAGGTTATTTATTAATTAAGTGAAGTGATATTGTGGAAAGAAAGACCGTGACGACCCGGATCCCCGACCCCGGATCTGGGGGTGTTACAGTTAGTAAGAGTATTGTGGAGAAACCCTAAGGTTGAAGAGTCAACCTGGGAGTTAGAAAGTGATATGAAAGAAAAGTACCCTCATTTGTTTTCTTAGGAGATTCTGAGGACAAAATCCTTTTAAAGGGGGAAGGATGTAATATCTGGGATATACCGTGTAATTAGATTGCTAATAAATAATTATTATATGTGTTCAGTATCTATTCTGTGAATTATTTGTTAAGTGTTAAATGTGTTTGGATGTTTAAAAATAATATAAATTGAGTATTTTAATTTTTATATGTCCAAAATAAAATATAGATAATTGTCATATCTTCCTAATTATTTTTATGTTGATTTATGATTTTATAGGAATTATATGGATTTTATAAAATCTTTTTTCGAGTATTTAAAAACTATTTTATACAATCGGGAACCAACCACTGTCACCCGTTTTTACGTTTTTATAACCCGAAACTCTTCCGAGAACTCCTTCCTAACCTAATTGCAATATTCCGAGCATTTTCCAGGTTTCGACTTTTTCGGTCCGTCGTACGGTTTGTCCCGCGCGGGTCCTGGCGCAACATTTTTGATACATTATTTGTTTCGGTAAATCGATAAAACTCGTATTTTCGATAAACGAGATCTTTTTATTAAACTATCACAATTATCACCTCGTAATACGTGTAACCAGGCGATGAGACCAAGATCGCAGTATAAATTGTAGTGATTTGGATAATTATCCCGAAAACCAGTACCGTTTGGATCAGTTTTTACAAATAAACGTACCATTTTATATTCAGAATGATCTAACGGGATACTAATTTTCCGTAATTATAAATAACCTTTACCGTATTTTATTCCGTATCAAAATCATTTGCAGTCAGCTAAATATATAATTTTCCAGAGAAAAACCCTAAATTCATAAAACCTTCTGAGAATCAAACTATAATTTCAAGGTGTTATTGAAATCGGTTGGGAAAGTTGGAGTAACCAAATCGAAGGTCTCGAGGAGTACTTTCAGATTCTGTGAACCATATACCTGCAGAAATCAAGGTTTATTTTCTATATTTTTAATTGTTTTCGAATTATTTTTATTTAAAATTATGAATTTCTGTTCAGATGATTGTTTGAATGATTTGATGATTGCATTTTGTAGAGCTTGTTTTCCTGATGATTTTCATATGTCATACGTCTGATTTGGAGTTCAATAACATGTTCAAAATTGAGTTTAATCTTCGAATTTTAAAATTAGGGTTTATAACCCGTATGAATGTTTTCAATTGAAATTTGGGGCTTTTTAATTCAGAGGTTATTAGCTGTTGATTTATAGTGGGTTGTGTTCCTTATGAAATTTGCAATCGATTGATATATAGCTCGTTAACAGAGGATGTCTGAATCGAAGGGAGTTGTGTTTTGAAGTTTTCGATGTATCGTCGGAAACCGGCGATGTTCTTGGCCATTTTCCGGTCAGGACAGGGATGATTGATGTGTTTTGATTGCATGAATAGGTTCCTGGTGTTGTGCAGAGTATATCTGGAGCAGATGGTAAGGCGAGGGTGCCGGAATCGTGTTGTCCGGCCACACCTGTGTTTTCCGGCGACTAGAACTGTAAAATTACAGTATAGTACCTC
Organism: Apium graveolens; assembly: GCF_009905375.1. NCBI lineage: Eukaryota > Viridiplantae > Streptophyta > Magnoliopsida > Apiales > Apiaceae > Apium > Apium graveolens. Next base: position 97,742,527 of record NC_133650.1, on the reverse strand, counting down.
AATTATTGGGGACGATGAAGTTCAGTCCCTGAACTTTCCAGAGTTTGCAAATTTAGGATTCCTATTTTAAAAATATTCAAAAATCATATTTTCTATTTATTTTAATTATGAAAATTCGTTTTTAATTTCTGAAAATTCCAAAAATTATTATTTTAATTCCAAAAATTATTTTTAATTCAAAAATAAATTTGAATTAATTAGTTAATTAATTTTAGTTAATAATTAATTGATTAATTGGTCAATTAATTCGAAAATTAATTGATTAATTGAATTAATTAATTATTAATTGATTTTAATTAATTATTTAATTAGATTTAATTATTTAAAAATGATTTAAAAATTCCGAAAAATAGTTTCGAGCTTTAAAATATTATTTTAAATTGTTTTCAAGGCTCGATAATGATTATAAAATTGTTTTGAAGCCAGATTTGGCCAACCGAACCTTGTTTATTACTCCGAAATTGATCCAACGACCCGTTTTAATTCCGAAAAATGTTTTGAAAATCATTTTAAATACCCGAAAGCCTGTTTATGACCCGAGACTTCTTTATAAATGATTTATCCTTGATTATTTGACGTTTTATGTGCTATATGTGACCTGTTGGTTAATCGGATTTGGGTGAAACGAAGGGTATATAGAAGTACATGTCATATAGAATCGTATGAGTTGAATATTGATCGATGCTTATAATATGTGAGCTGAAGAGGCAAGGCGTAGGAAAAGGAAATAAATAGTTGAGGAGTAAGACAATTATGATTGAAAGTGAGCGCAGTATAGCAAGCTAATACCAGGCAAGTGTTTTGAACTTTCTCGAGATATAGTGTAGTGGATTGATAGTCCTGTTCTATATTGCAAGTGCTTTGAAGCACTGAACCCAAAACCCTGATTCCAGTTATTGATCTTGAGTCGTAAACCTTATTCTTTCTAAACCATTGAATGTTGTACACCCAAATACGAATAACAAATATACGATACTACTCCACAAATACATACAAACTAAATACCAAACACTAAACCGAATTACTTATATACTCAAACCATTGTACCTTATGATTTGAAAGACCAATTCCTGGTAACTCTCCCCTTTCCTGTAAATTAGTCACTACCTGAGCCACAGAAGATGCTTTTTGACCAATAGCTACATAAACACATATTACATTTTGGCCAAGCTTTGAAAATGCCATATTGATCCTTATAAAGATGGAAACCATTTCATTATTGAATGTCCAATGTTGTTAATGATTCTGTTTATTGCTTATTATTGTTTATCCTGTTATTATGTTAGAATTGGATTGTTTTATAAAATTGTGGACCAGATTCGTGGTCAGACCATATAATGGTCAAGTTAGGCCAATGTGTGCCTTAGATCCAGTAGTTAGAGTAGTTCTGTGTGCTTTGCTCGGGGTTAGTGCGTGACTGATCAACGGCCTAACCTTGGTTTTTAAAATGAAAATATAATATCCAATTCTAAATCATAATTCATTGTTCACTCAATATCATAAACCATTTTCACTTGATGATCATTATTCTCAGTCTTGTCATTATGACTTGCTGAGCTAGTTAGCTCATTTATGCGATGTTGTTTATGTTCTTTTCCATTGAAGAAGGAACCTGTTGGTACCGAGGATCCCCAGTCCAGCGCGAGAGCTAGGGGTTCAGGTTGATCGAGTTAAGCTAGTAGGCACCTTTTGGAGTAATTTAAGTTTGTAATAAAGTTTAATACTCAGTTCTGAGTTTAGATAGTTGGGATTTGAACGGTTTGTAATATAAGTATGTGTTTGGCTTGTGTGCATACTTTAACCTGTTGCAGTCTGTGATAGTTGGTAAGTAGGGCCACTGCATATTATTATTATCTTTATTATTGTTATAAGCAGGTTATAAATAAGGTGTGTGTGTGGACCCCAAACTTCTGACCCGGGTTATAAATATCGCAACCTACATAATCTGCATATGAATAGCCAATTAGATCAAAACCAGAATCTCTAGGGTACCAAATGCCAAGTTTTGGTGTATCCTTGAGATATCTAAAAAATCTTCTTAAGAGCTATTAAATGAGATTTCATAGGATCAGCTTGAAATCTCGCATAAAGACATGTAGCAAATATTATATCTGACCTACTAGCTGTCAAATATAAAAGTGAGCCAACCATACCTCTATAACTTGAAATGTCCACGGACTTTTCAGTTGTGTTCAATTCAAGTTTGGTGGCAGTGGCCATGAGAGTTTTTGCAGATGTGCAATCCATTAAGTCAAACTTCTTTAAAAGATCATGAATATATTTAGTTTGACTAATGAATATTCCGCCACTAACTTGCTTACCTTGTAAACCAAGAAAATAAGTTAGTTCTCCCTTCATGCTCATTTCATATTTACTTTGCATCAATTTGGCAAACTTTTTGCAAAGTTTATCATCTGTAGAGCCAAATATTATATCATCTACATAAATTTGAACAAGTATAATAGAGCCATTTACATTTCTAAAGAAAAGAGTTTTGTCAACAGTTCCTCTACTGAAGTGATTTTTTAAAAGGAAGTTTGACAATGTTTCATACCAGGCTCTAGGTGCTTGTTTCAATCCATAAAGTGATTTCAATAGATAATAAACATAGTTTGGAAAGTTGGGGTCTTCAAAACCTAGAGGTTGACTGATATAGACTTCCTCCTCCAATTCTTCATTCAGAAATGCACTTTTGACATCTATTTGATAGACTTTGAAATTGGCATGGGCTACATAAGCTAGAAATATTCTGATAGCTTCAAGTCTTGCAACTGGAGAAAATGTCTCATCAAAATCTATTCCTTCTTGTCGTGAGTAACCTTTTGCAACCAATCTAGATTTATTCCTTATAACTATGCCATTTTCATCCATCTTGTTTTTGAATACCCATTTAGTATCAATAGAATTCTTGTTTTTAGGTTTGGGTACCAGCTTCCACACTTTGTTTCTTTCAAATTAATTTCGCATTTCCTACATAGCTTAAACCCAATCTGGATCCATTAGAGCTTTTTTTCTCTTATTTGGTTCTTCCAGTTACACAAAGCTAATGTATAGACATTCATCTTGAGTTGCTCTTCTTGTTTATACTCTAGATGTTGCATTATCAATGATCAGTTCAAATGGGTGATCCTTAGTCCATTTTTTTTGAGGTGGAAGATTTGCTCTAGACGAAGTGGCTTCATTGGTGTCTTGATGTGAGTGTTGACTAGATGACACTCCTTATGAGTTGGTGGATCTTAGATTTGAAGATTAGGTTCTGTCAAACAATGATCTGGAATGACCTTCAGCACCTATAGAAAAGTGATCATCAACGGATGTTGTATTTTGTCTTTCAATGGATGATGCACTTTATCTTTTAACGGATGTTGTACTTTTTCTTTCAATGGATAAAGTATTCTGTGCATCAAATGATGTTGCTTTATTTGATAGTAAGTTTAAACATTCTTTTTCCATTCCTTCTAGACCACTTTCATCATCACTGTCATCACAGTATTTCTCAATATTGTCAAATTTGAGGCTTTCATGGAAACCTTCATCTTTTAGTCCTTCAATTTTTTTATCATCAAACACAACATGTACAGATTCCATAACAATGTTGGTTCTCAAATTGTAGACTCTATATGCTTTTCCAGCAACATATCCAACAAAGATACCTTCATCAGCTTTTGCATCAAACTTTTCATGTTGGTCAGTGTTGGCAGTCATGCCTTTGTCTTGATTGATCAAAGAAATATTCTAAGTGTAACATGCAGTGTTGACAGCCTCAGCCCAAAAATAAGTTGGTAACTTTAATTGTTCTTGCATAGTTCTTGCAGCTTCAATTAATGATTTGTTCTTTCTCTCAACCACTCCAATTTGTTGTGGTGTCCTTGGAGCTGAGAACTCATGCATGATTCCATTTTCTTCATAAAATAACCTCATTGTAGAATTCTTGAACTCAGTTCCATTGTCACACCTGATTCTTCTGACTTTGAGATCAGGATGGTTGTTGACTTGCCTGATGTGATTGATGATGATTTTATTTGCTTCATCATTTGATCCAAGAAAATATGTCCATGAAAATTTTGAAAAATCATCTACAATCACTAGGCAATATCTCTTCTTGGAAATTGACAATACATTGACTGGTCTAAATAAATTCATGTGTAGTAGATGTAATAGTTCATCAATTATTGTTTTAAGCTTCCTTTTAAATGATGCTTTTATTTGCTTTTCTTTCTGACAAGCACCACACAGTCCATTCTTTGAAAATTTAACTTGAGGAATGCCCTCTAACAAGGTCTTGCCTAACCAATTCATTCATTGTCTTGAAATTCAAATGAGATATCTTCTTGTGCCATAGCCAACTTTCATCTTGACTTGCTTTGATGAAGATACAAGTGATTGAGTCTACATTTGTGGAGTTAAAGTCATCCAAGTACACATTTCCTTTTCTTACTCCAGTAAAAACCACTTTGTTTTCCATTTTTCAAGTAATAACACAAGCTTCTGAATTAAAGGTAACTGAGTTGCTTTTGTCACATAGTTGGCTGACACTCAAAAGATTGTGTTTGAGTCCATCAACTACTGTAACTTTATCAATGATGACATTCCCTTTTGAAATCAAGCCATATCGTATTGTATATCATTTGCTATCATCTCCAAAAATAATGCTTGGGTCAGCTCTTTCCTTAAACTCTGTGAGCAGGGTAGAATCTTCAGTCATATGCATTGAGCATCCACTATCCAAATCCCATGGATTCTTTCTATTTCCCTGCACACATCAAAACCAAATCAAGTTGAGTTTGGTATCCAAGTTTCCTTGGGTCCTGCCTTGTTATCTTTTTTCTTAAGTTTCTTAGAATTTCCACCACTAGACTCAGGTGATTTAAGATCAACCTTTATCATGGGGGTAGGACTTTGAAATACATGTTTAGTTTGAGATTTATTAGGAACGTTATGATAAACATGATATGGCATAGATTGTGCATACATGTTATTCCAGAAAGGCATGCTATATGGTATTTGTGGCATATTGAATGCATCATAGTAAGGATTTTGTGCAAATGACATATTAGCAAAATGAAGTGAATTCTGTGGAGGCGTAACATAAATGGGGTGCATAGGTGACATAGGCATGTTAGGAAAAGAAGGAGGTGCAGACATGGGTGCATTCATAACAGACTTGTAGCTAGTACATAAATGATTAACACTATCACACTTCACACAAGTTTTTCTTCGTGCATACTTATTAAGTGTGTATTTGTTATGTTTGTTAATCCATACTTTCCCATTCCTATTAGTTTTCCTTTTAGATTCTATTTTGACCTCAATATTTTCCAACTTGTCATTCAATTGCTTCATTGACAGATGCGCTATATTCACTTTCCTTGCATTCTTGGTTTTGTTTGATTCTCCTGAGACAAAATTCTTTGTAACTATGCCATATTTCTCATTAAGCTTTGCTAGCTTTCCTTGGCCGATAGTCTTTTCCCCTTCAACGGATGAGCTTTATCATTCAATAGAAAAGCTTCATCATCCTTTGATTCAACATCCCTTGATAGACCATCAACTAATTCTTGGTTCAGTTTCTTCTTGTCTTTCTTCCAGGCTGCTTCACAAAATGATTCATTCCTTGAACTTTGGCAATATGTGCACTAACATCCCTAGAAGATTTCTAGGCTTTAATGACATCTTGTTCTTGTTCAAGATGCTTTTTCAGAATTTCTTCTTTCTTCAAAGATTCTGTTAACTCATCTTTAACAATTTTACACTGAATTTTCAATTTCTCAAACTCAATAAATTGAGTTTCTAACACAACATTTCTATCACTTAAAAACACATTATTCTCTTTAGTTCTAGTGTTCTCTTTTGTGAGTGATTTAAGTGTGACACATAAATAATACACTTTAGTAGACATATCATTAATAGAATTATTGCATTCATCTTTAGAAAGCTGTGAAAGATTAGTAGTGATTACCTGATTGCTAGATGAGCTAACCTCTATGTTAGATATAATTGATGATATCAGGAGATAAGCTATCATGACTTAATATCAGGATTTATTGAAGAAGACATCATCAGTACTTGATGATCATCATTTGATGTCATCAGGATTTAGTCACATCGGTAGATATTCAAGAAGGAAAAGGAACGCAGAAATTCAAGGCGGTGAAGGACTTTATCTCAAAAGTAATCATACATGGATTTGTATTAGGTTTTCTTACTGTAAAAGAATATGATTCCTTATTGATTGTGTAACTGTGTACTATATAAGCACATATTAGGTTTACACTTTATAAGTTGCGTACATTGATATATTATTCGCATAACCTAGCAGCTCTCAAGGATAATTATTCATCCTTTGAGAGAGTACTTTTGTAATCAGTTTTTATCTATTAATATAAAAACTGTTGATTATGTTAAAGCTTTATCGAATTATTTACATAAACTGTATTCACCCCCTCTATAGTTGATTACGGACCTAACAATTGGTATTAGAGCTTGCTGTTGATATACAAATAGTTTAAGATATGAAAATCAATCTTTAATGGCAGACAAAGAAGCTCCACAGAATCCACCACCACCCCCAGCCTCATCACAGATTAGCAGTAATATGAGTAGGTATGAAGCCATCAAGGTTCCAATCCTGAAGATACATGAATATCCAATCTAGAAAGTGAGGATGGACATGTTCTTGGAAGCAACAGATCCTGAATACCTGAGCAGGATTTATGATGGTCCTCATAGACCAATGAAGGTAGCTGTTGCTATTGCAGGAGAAGCAAAAAAGATGGTCGATAAAGACAAGAAAGACTATACTCCTAAAGATCTTTCATCTATTATGAAGGATGCAAAAGTCAGACATATCTTGCATAGCAGTCTTGATAATGTTATGTCCAATAGGGTAATTGGATGTAAAACAACAAAGGAAATTTGGGATGTTTTAGAAGTAAAGTGTCAAGGTACCACTGCTATCAAGAAGAACAGAAGAACAGTATTTACTCAAGAATATGAGCACTTTGACTTAAAAAATAATGAGTCACTAACTGAGATCTATGACAAATTTCAAAAGCTGTTAAATGATTTATCTCTTGTTAATAAGGAATATGATTTAGAGGACTCAAACTTGAAGTTTCTACTCGCACTCCATGAAAAGTAGGACTATAAGGTCACATTAATAAGGGATAATTATGAACTTGATAAAACACCTCTAGATGAGATCTATGACATAATGAAAACTTATGAACTAGAGATGGAGCAAAGAAGCAAGAGAAAATGATCCAAGTCTAGACCGATTGCACTTAAGGTTGAAGAGAAGTTAAAGGAGAAAGCTAGGAGAAAAGGTTACTCCAAAGGAAAAGATATGATTGCAAAGTCTGATACTGATTCATCAAACTCTGATGATGACTCAAATACTGATAGTGAATTAGATACTGATAGTGATCATGACAACAATGAAGACATGGAACAAATGGCTGCTCTATTGGTTAAAAGCTTCAAGAAGATGGTCTACAAGAACTTAAAGAAAGGGAAAAGGTTTTCCAGAAAAGGTTTTAGTTCCTCAAACTCTGATAAGAGGAATGACAGAAGAAATACTGATATGAATGAATCAAAGTTTGGAAAATCTGACAAGTCAAAAGAAGATTCTACAACTGTGATGAAATTGGACACTTTGCAGCTGACTATGGAAAACCAAAAGCTGAGAAGAAACAAGTCTTGATCACAAAGAAGAAAAACTGGGATGATTCATCAGATTCAGATGATGGTGTCAACTATGCTCTCATGGAAAATGCTGATATTGAGGCTGGCAATGCTGAATTAAAGGTACCTCAGACCACCCTTGCTTTTGATACTGACGATATCCATGAATTAAGATTGTTTCTTAAGTCTCTACATGTTAGTTATAAGGATCAAACCTTAGAGAATAATAGAATCAAGAGTGAAAACTCCGAGTTAAAGAAAATGAATGATCACCTAGAAATTAAGTTGCTTTCCATGCTAAAAATTCAAAAAGAAAGAGATAATGATGTTTTTGTTAAAGAAAAATTGTTAGAAAAGCATGTTTATCTAGAAAAGGAGTTAGCTAAAGAAAGAGAGGTTATAGCTTTAGACTAACTCAGGAAAAACAACTCAGGAAATTTTAGAGAATGGCTGTTGGGGATCAGGATTAAGATATGCTAATAGATCTAATTATGATAAGAAAATTGGAAAAGAAACTGAGAAAACTAAACCAGTAAATACTGATACTAAGGTCAAACTGAACAAGGTTCAGTTGAATCCCATTAAGTTTAATCCAAGTGTTGATGCTGTTAAGTTAGTTAATGAGGTAGGTTCAACCTCAGAACCTAGATCAAACTTAAATACAGATAAGAGTGAACAAGTTCACACAAGATCAGTAAATATTGTTTTAATGACTCAAAAACATCTTAACCAAAAGCTGAAGAAATTACACATAAAAAACAAGGAGAAAAATCCTAGTAAAAACATGAATGGCAAGGTAGATGTTAATAAGAATGGTAATTATGTAACTGATCCCAATACACCTAGAAGATATGCTTAAACTGTGGTAGCACTAATCATCTTGCTAATTCTTGCAGGAAGAATAAAGAGATAAATATTGTTCCTCCCAAATCCGAGTTTAGGAATAAAACAGTTAAATATAAACCACATAGTCTTTGTTTTCATTTTGGTAGTGTGTCGCACTCTATTTATACATGTAAAGAGTATCATAGTTTATATTATGATAATTATAAACTGAAACCCTCTTTAAATAAAGAAAAATCTGTTTCTGCATGTGTAAATACTGATAGTAAGAATGTTAACATAAACTTTGATATGAAGTCTTCTGCTGCACATGTTAACAAACTTAAAAAGCCCAAAGGATTCAAGCAAGTATGGGTCCTTAAAAACACTAACTGATTTTAAATTATGATTGCAAGGTAACAGGAAAAATTCTCTAGTCTTGGACAGTGGATGCTCATGACATATGACTGGTTATAAATCCCTGCTATCAGAATTTAAGGAGAAAGCTGGCCCAAGTGTTTCTTATGGAGATGGAAACTTAGGAAACATCTTGGGATATGGAAAAATAAAAATTGGAAATGTCATCATTGAAAATATAGCTCTGGTTGCAGGACTCAAGCATAATTTGATCAGTGTGAGTCAAATCTTTGACAGAGGTTACCATGTGAATTTCTATGAAGAACATTGTGAAATTGTCAGTAAGTCTGATGGAAAGATTGCAATGACTGGTGTAAGACATGGTAGTTTATATGAAGCCAGGGTCTCCACAAATATTGATGAATTAGAAGTTTGTCTACTTAGTAGAGCATATGTGGAAGACAGCTGGAACTGGCATAAAAGACTTTCTCACCTCAATTTCAACAATATCAATGAACTTGTGAGGAAAGATATTGTGAGAGGATTGCCCAATGCAGTGTTTACTCTTGATGGCTTATGTAACTCATGCCAAAAAGCCAAGCAAAGAAAAACATCTTTCAAGAGTAAAACTGAATCCTCCATTCTTGAACCATATCATTTACTTCATATTAATCTCTTTGGTCCAGTCAATATTATGTCAATTGCCAAGAAGAGATATGCACTTGTAATTGTTGATGAATATACAAGATACATATGGGTGTACTTTCTGCACACCAAGGATGAATCTCCATCCATTCTTCTTGATCATGTGAGAGAGCTGGAAAAAGGATCAATATACAAAGTGAAGATCATTAGATATGATAATGGAACTGAATTCAAGAACAGTTCTACTAAAGAGTTCTGCAAATACAAGGGGACAAAACAAGAAGTTTCTGCTCCTGGAACCCCACAACAAAATAGAGTTGTTAAAAGAAAGAATAGAACTCTCATAAAAGCTGCAAGAACCATGCTAGAGGAATCAAGATTTCCTACCTACTTCTGGGTTGAGGGTGTGCAAACTGCTTACTTCACACAAAATGCAACTTTGATTAACAGGCATGGAAGAACACCATTTGAGATGGTGAAAGGAAAGAAGCCAAATTTGAAGTACTTTCACATTTTTGGTTGTAAGTGTTTTATTCTCAAAACTCATCCAGAGCAGCTTACCAAATTTAATCTAAAAGCCGATGAATGCATTTTTGTTAGATATCCATTGTCTACAAAAGCCTTCAAAGTTTACAACCTAAGAACAATGACAATCATGAAATCTATACATGTATCTTTTGATGATAAAAAGATTACAGGTCTAGAAGATGTAGATGACCATGATAAGTTGAGATTTGAAAATGAAGTATTATATGCTGGACAGTTAAATCATGATTCACTGACAAATCCTGATATAATAAATCCTGAAATCACTCCAAGATCAGATGATCCACATGACAATAGAAATTCTTCAAATACTGAAGCTTATGTTGAGGGGGGGCAACATGATTCAAATTCAGAGTTTTCTACAAGTGATTCAACTCAAGGAACATCAGTAAATAAGTCATCAGACTCTCATTCCTTAAATTCTGATGAGTCAAATACTGCTAGTAATGTGAATACTGATTCAGGGGGAGCATCAGGACATGATAGTGGTACAAGTCAAAGAAATAAAAGAGAGTTCATGGATCAAGGGGGAGGTTCTTCTTCAAGGAGTCAACTTCCATCTGCAAGCAAATGGTCTAAGTCACACACACTTGACTTGAACATTGGAAATCCTGATAGTGGTATAAGAACCAGGAAAGACACTCAAAATGAATGTCTCTACCATTCTTTTCTATCTCAAACTAGACCCAAGAAAGTGGAAAAAGCTCTTCAAGATGTTGACTGGATAACATAAATGCAAGAGGAGCTCAATGAATTTGAGAGGAACAAAGTCTGGACTCTTATGCGAAGACTAAGAACATATCAGTTTTTTGGTACAAAGTAGGTGTTCAAAAACAAAACTGATAGCGGGGGTGTTGTTACAAGAAATAAAGCAAGACTGGTTACAAATGGCTATTCACAGCAAAAAGGCATTGATTATGATGAGACTTTTGCTCCAATTGCAAGGCTTGAGGCAATCTGAATTTTTCTAGTCTATGCTGCTCACAAGAAGTTTAAAGTGTTCCAAATGGATGTAAAGAGTGCATTTCTAAATGGAGAACTCGAAAAGGAAGTTTATATTGAAAAACCTCAAGGGTTCATTGATTCAAAATTTCTAAATCATGTCTACTTACTGGATAAAGCACTCTATGGACTAAGACAAGCTCCAAGGGCCTGGTATGAAACACTTGCTCTATTTATGTTAGAAAGTGGTTTCACAAGAGGTACAATTGACAAAACTCTCTCTTATAAATATCATGGTAATGACTTGTTATTACTACAGATATATGTTGTTGATATCATTTTTGGTTCTACTAATGATAAACTTTGTGAGAGATTTACAAAGCTAATGTAGTCTAGATATCAAACGAGTATGATGGGAGTATTGAGATATTTTCTGGGGTTACAAGTAAAATAGACTAATGAAGGGATCTTCATAAATCAATCCAAATACACCAGGAATTTGCTCAAAAGATTTAGAATGCAAGACAGTTCAACTGCATCAACTCCCATGGCCACTGCAACCAAATTAGATTTAAATAATGGCTTATCAGTAGATATAACTAACTACAGAGGTATGATTGGCTTACTCCTATATTTGGCTGCTAGTAGACCTGATATCATATATGCTACATGTCTCTGTGCAAGGTTCTAAGCTGATCTAAGGGAACCTCATCTATTAGCTGTGATTTTTTTTTTAAATATCTCAAAGGCACCATGAATCTTGGATTATGGTATCCTAGAGATTCAAATTTTAAGCTAATTGGATATTCAGATGCTGATTTTGCAGGATGCAAAATAGACAGGAAAAACACTTCTGGTGACAATTTCTTGGTGGTAGATTATTTTCTTGGTTTAGCAAGAAACAAAAGTCCATTTCCACATCAACTGCATAAGCTGAATATATAGTTGCAGGAAGTTGTTGTGCTCAAATTTTATGGATGAAGAATCAGTTACTGGATTAAGGGTTAAACTATTCTGCTATTCCTATATATTATGATAATTAAAGTTCTATTAGAATGACAGGAAATCCAGTACAACATTCGATGACTAAACACATCAGTATTAGGTACCATTTTATAAGAGAACATGTTGAAAAAGGTACAGTAGAATTGGTCTTTGTTCCAACAGATCAGCAATTAGTATATATATTCACCAAGCCTCTCTGTGAAGCTACCTTCACAAGATTGGTGAATGAATTCGGAACGATATTAGGATATTTCTCAAACTCTAATAATTGAATAATAACTACTGATAGTTAGAGTATGGTATTTTATTATTAGTTATCAGTACTTGCTAAATACTGTTTATAGTGTTAAATTCTAATGCCATGAAAGCATGCAATTAACTTCTATTAATCCCATCCAGTAGTTGCCTGTTAAACTTTGATTATATGTATAAGCTCTGATATTGGTCAAACTTATTTTTCTGATAAGTTCTGACAGTAGTTGTTAAATTCTAATATTGGTCAAACTTGCGTTGACTGATAAATCTTGATAGTTGTTGATTAAATACTGATAATGGTCAAACTCTGATTGACTATTATACTCTGATGATAATTTTTAATTTATTCAAATATTATTTTAATCAGTATTTTAATTATAGGCTTGAAGCTGTTTGCAAGTGGGTAAGTAGTTATTATTTGCTTACTTACAGTAACCAATGGGGTGCGTATCTATAAAAATGATTGAGTATCTATTTTTATATTAGGAATAGGAGATTAGAAAAGAGACTTTACTTTTGTATGTCTAGATACACGTAAAATCATGCATGCGGTAGTAATTATTTCCCGGTTATCAAAGCGTCTCTTCTATTTCTTCTTTCTCTTCTATATAAACATGCAAGTCATCTCACAAGTCATCCACTCTACTCTAAACACAACTCCTTATCTTCTTCTTCTCAAACCCAAAAACATGAATCCAGATCATTTTTCCACTCGCTCTCTTGGAGGGATTTACTACCTTGCTCATATCATGTGTTGTGGATATGTTGTGAACTTGATGATTTCATTAACAAAACACCTTAGTAGATTTTACTTATTGAAAAATGTAGCACTCGACGGAAAAGGAATATAGTCCCTACGGATGACTCAATATAGTCCAGACGGATGATAATTAATTATCCATCGAGTGGGTAGCTTGTGTAATAATGAGTCTGTAGCACATTTCTGCATACACCTTGTTTAGATTCTGTAGTAGCACTCAAGTCATGTTGACTTTAATTAGATATGCAGAATAGGTTGATTAATTGTACATAGATGATGTCTTGTAATTCTGCATAAATGAAATAAAGTCAAGTGCCATAGCTACCCGACGGATAAACAACAATACCACTTGACGGATGATCAACATAAAAACCCGATGGATGATCATGTACCCGACGGATAATCAATTCAAACATAAGTTGACAGTGACAACACAGGCACATGCGTCGAGTGTATGCAAAAGGAATGTGGAAGCCTATTCAACTGGGTTTTAGAGAATGTTAGGTCACACACACACTGTAGAGGGGATGAATACAGTGTATAGTACACTCAAATCGAACTTTAAGAACTTAAGTAACAGAAAACAAACTTTATTGAAACAATAAACTCTGTTACAGTATGGAACTGTTACCTCTCAGTGATGAACAAATATCACGAGAGCTGCTAGGGTTACAATGAATAATCTTCTCTAATAATAATAACACTTATAGTGTAAACCCTATATATGTGTTTATATACTATACAATTACAAGATAATCGCTAATTGATATGGAATATAATTCTGCTTTCTAAAATATATCAATCAGATATCTTTTCTTCCAAGTATTCCATTCTTTACGGAATTCATTCTTCATGCATATCTCTTCTTATGTTTATCTTGATCTTCTTTCCTTTAATCAGCTACTGTCCTTATCTGATTGTCCTTCAGCACTTAAGTTCTGATATCTATCTTCTGATGATTATCTCCTGATAACATACGTACTGATATCCTTAAGTCCTGACTTCCAGTATAAGTACTGATCAACAGTTAAGTAATGATTTATCATGTTCAAGTAAGATCTGAAAGCTAAACATAAAACATATTAGCCATGACATTATCAAATATATCTAACAATCTCCCCCAACTTGTAAATTAACATAATATACAAGTTTAACAGATATTTGATGATGTCAAAAACATTAAGTACAAATGCATGAGAATTAGACTAGATAACTACAACTTACAGTCCTTAAAGCTTTTACCAATTTCAACTTCTGATAACAACTTCAGTCTGTATAAATATCAGAATTTAAGCAGTTGTAGATCTTCGACTTGGCTTCATCATTTTCTGATCTCTCTGATGTCAGGAGTTATTCTGAGATAGTTCTTCAACAAACATTTTTCAGCATATCTTAGTTCATCAATCATTCTCCTTTTAACATCTTTAAGCTCTGCAATATCTTCACCAGTTTGAAAGATTGCAGCTCTGAGATCATTGATCTTTGCTTTTCTCAACTCCTGATCTAGTCTTATGACATAAGCTTTGTCAGACTCCAGATTGAATTCAAGTCCCTTAATACCAAGATATGTTCTGATCTGTGCAGTATTAGGCTTCATATCAACAATATCACCATTGTGATCTCTGTACTTTGGAACATATATGCTGTCAGACTTAACAGAATAAAGCCTTTTCTGTCTCTGAATATGTTCTTTTAATTAGTTTGCAGCAGTCTCTGTTATTCTGTCATCCACTTGAAGTAAGAAAAGTACATGCTCCAATTCTTCAAAATACTTCAATGGAATGGCATTTTGTCTTATATGATAAACCCTACCATCTGTCATGAAATACAACATGATGTATTCTTTCAAGTAGGTATGGTAAACCATCTGTACAGATTCCAGTTGATTCAATCTCTCAGGAGTTGCTCCAATACCTGGTTCACTCAAGGAAGTTGGATCATTGGTAGTGTTGTGTACTCTTCTTTCATCAGCACTTCCCAATCCAGTTTTATCTCTAGCTTTCTTTCCAGTAACTACTCTTGCTTCAAAACCACTTGCAGTAGTCTTCAAAGATTGAGTCTGTTTTGCTTTAGTGAATCCTGGTAAGAGTGTCTTTGATCTATTTTCTGATATCAAGTTAACTTGAGCTCTGTCAGAGGTTACTTGCTTCCTCTGAATATCAGAACTTACAATTTCTTGACTCTGAACAACTTGAGCCATGTCAGAGGTTGTTTTAAGAACTTTTCTTGAAGTCAGAGCAAGATCATCCTTTTTATCAGTAATTTCTTCTTCCTCAGGAGGTACATAAACCTTGATAGGTTCACCAACCTTTTCTTTACCCTTGGATCTTGGATCTATCTGTGGTTGTGATCTAGCGAACGTTACTTCAGTATGTGTCCTTTCTTTGATCACAATGCCTTTGAGTTTTGGAAGTGAATTTTTACCAGAAGCTTCAGATTTAGATGTGACTTTCTCTGATTTAAGTCTAGCTTCTTCTTCCTTTAAACTTTCCAAGTCCATTCCTGGATTTTCTTGAAGAAATAACTGTCTTGACATTTCCTCATCAAGATCTAGAAGTTCATCAAAACTTATCCTATTACCAGCAGCAGAACTTATTCTTTTCCCAGTATCAGAACTTGTCCTGTGACTAGCTTGTCTTGATGTAAACCTTCTACCTTGACTATGACCGCTACCCATTCCAGAGTATCCTTGATCATCATTTCCATCATCCTTTCCTTGCAGTGTCTTGTTAGTGTTGCATTTGGACTTAATTACCTTCTCCCCCTTTTTGGCATCAGCAGGTAGTAAAAGAGAGATAAGTAATTCCACTGAGGATTGGATTTCAGTAAATTGTGATTGCTGAGAAGCTTGATTTGTCAGAATGTCATAAATCTGAGCTTGTTGTTTCTCTTGAGTTTTCTCAATATAAGCAATACTGTCAATGGTAGGTTGAAAGAACTTTTTCTTATCAATTTTCCAAACTTGTTCTTGTTTGATAAAGTTCTCCTGAATCTTGTGTAGCTCTGCATGAGTAGTTGAATGAAGACCTTGTAGATGTTTAATACTCAATGCAGTGACTCTAAGCTGGGTTTTTAAATCATCAGAATTTAACATTTTATCAGCTTTAGTCAAGTGCTCAGCAAGATGTATTGCAGTTGGAACACATGAAACTGAGTTCCATTCCTTAGTCCACTCCTGACCTGCAGGAGTTTCACTCCAAGGTACTGGTGCATCCCCGGTAACAAACTTCTTTACCAGTTCAAACTTAGGAAGAGTCTGTTGAGGAGTATGTCCTGAAGGACCTGCTTCATCAGCATCTACAGTTGGAGCAGCATCACCAGTATCTCCAGCATTTGCAGCATCAGAACTTAAAGAATCAGTATCTTCTGATAAGACAACAGTGTGAGTAGCAATGGAGGCTTCAGCATCCTCTAATTGCTGATCTGATACTAAGTTCTGATCAACAGCCATATCCTGATGCTCACCTAAAGTCTGATCATCAGCATCTTGATGCAGAGAAGGTGTTGTTGATAACTCTGGAGTTTGAACAGCATCAGTAACAGGTGTTGTGGAAGGATTATTTGTTGTTGGAGCTTCTAAGAGAAATACTTCAGACATAACCAAGTGTTGAACATCAATATCAGCACTTGTGCCTGGATCAACAAGAGACACAGATGGTGAGTTAGCCTTGTCAGATATAGCTTCCTGAGATGGAGTTGATGGAGAAGAAGTAACTGGAGCAAATTCCTTGTCTTGTGAGATCAGAGATTCCTGCTCCCCTTCCTTAGCTGCTTCCTCTTCATCATCTGAAACTGGCCTTTGTGCCCTCTGTTTCTTGTATTTCCTTGTTGATTTGGATTCCTTGGGAGTTTCAGGAACTGTCATTCGTCTAAGCCTCTTGAGAAGCCTAGAACCCCCAATTTCAGAATCCTTCTGAGAAATCTCTTTCTCAGCTTTAGATACAACAGGTTCTCTAGCAGGAACCGGTTCCTCAGAATCAGATTCATCTCTCAATGCAATCCTCCTTCTCTTTTGAGATGTTTGAGGAATATTCTTTGTCCTCTTTGGCTTGGAAGATGAAGGTTTCACAGTAGGTGCTGAAGATAAGGTCGAGCAGTCTGTGAAGTTGAGAGATAGGATTTGAGATATGTTCTGAGGGTAGGTTGAGTAGAATGAGAGGTAGCTACTGAGGTTGATGGATTTTGGGTGTTTGGAGTTGGTTGGACATCAGAGTAAACAGATCTATAAGTATCAGGATCAGCATTTACCAGGATCTGTTTTACAGACTTAGGAATCTGTAATGGTCTAACCACTTTTTTCTTAGTATCAGCATTTACCAGGTCATTAAAGTATCATTTTGCAACCTTAAAAGGTGGGGTTTGAGTGCTGACTAAATGAGGTTCATCAGTACAATAAGTGTAAATAAGTTGACAGAATTTAGCAAAATAAACAACATCTCGATCCTCTGTCATCCTATCCCCAATAAAACCAATTAAACCAGTTGCAAAATCAAAATGAGTTTGATGAATAATAGCATACCCTATGTGCTGACTCAGAATTGGGATAACATCAAAATTTGAACATTTGTTCCCAAAAGCTTTGGTGATGCAATCAAAGAAGAAACTCCATTCTCTTCTGATATTAGCCCGTTTCAACTATCCAAGTTTCGTCAGACTCTTTTCATATCCCAATTCAACCATTAACTCCCGAAGGGCTGAGTCCTCTGGAATTGAGAAAGTATAATCTTCTGGAAGATGTAAAGCCCTGCGTACTGTACCAGGAGTGACTACAAAGGATGAATCACCCACTTGGAAGATAATACTGGGAGTTCCACGTTGACCACCATCATCAAAAAGTCCAGTCCTCCAAAACCTCAGAACTTGTTGGCTTGAAAAGAATTCAGGTTCTGTTAATGCATACCCAACCTCACTATGTGCAAGAAGATCTTGCACAAAGTGCAATTCAGATGGAGCTTCAGTGTGATCAAGAACTGCAGCATAGTTGTTGGGGACAAACTTAGCTCCATCAATGATTAAATCCTTTGGTGCCATGTGAAAAAAAATAAGATTCAAGTATGTCTGTTAGGTGTTTGAGATAATGTCTGTATGAAAAACCAACGTGAGAAATAAAGAGAAAGAGAGTAAAAGTAAGGAGAGAGATAAAATATGAAGAAAATAAAAGATTAAAGAAATCTTCTCTCTGTTGTACTTATACTCTGAACAAAAATGTTACCGTTGGACACCTGTCAGACATGCAGTAATAACGGACAGTTACTGGGCTCGAGAAAACAGGATTCATTACTTACCCATTTGCCTAGTTTCAAGGAAAAACCGTTCCATTTATCAAGAGAAACAGTTTTAATTCAAAATTTAAACCGTTATCACTGATTGAATTATTTTTCACTGCATCATTGATATTCTGAAAATACATCACATGAAAATGACCAAGATAAATTAGATAAGTAAGTGCTGAAAATGAATCAGAACTTAATATAGAACAAAATTTATATGGTCATCAGAATATCAATCAGGATTTATCAGCACAAGATAAAATAACTCAGAGACAAAATCTTGAAGTAAAAATAACTTTCATTAATATATCAAGACAATACATTTATGAAATGGAAATTACAGCAATACTTATACAAGATTTTCCCTAAGCTTCTAAACCTAACATCAACAGCCTTAGTCCTAGCTAAGAAGCCTGACAAAGCTGCTGATGAAGAAAAATAGGAAGAAGACGAGATTAAGTCATCTTCTTCTTCCTACTCTCGACAAACAGAATGGCGAGTCGGATGATTCGCTCTTGCTGGCGGAGACGATGAAGATGAAGTTCTCTTCGAACGGCCACCAGATCACGTTTGATAACCTCTGGAAATTGAATCCAGAGATTGTGAGGAATGTTGGTGATAGGGTATCGAGTTGGAATTCCATTCAAAAAGACATGAACAGTCTCATCACCATAATTATAGAACCAGCCAAATTCAGCCATTTGTGATGATAAGTGAAAAACGAGAGTGAGTTTGTGATAAAAGTGTGATGGGAAGGCTGATGTGAAGTGGTTGCTTATATAGGCAAGAGAATGCCAGGAGACGCAAAGAAATTGAATGTTGACAGGTAGAATTAATTCTACCACGTCTCCCTAGACTTTGAAAAAGAATAACATTCATTGGAAAGAGGAATCATGGTTTAAAACGCACAAGAAACAAGAAACAGTGGACTGTTCAAGGACGAATACCATTAATCCTAATCATAGTGACTATTAATCTTCCACTTCAACATATTCTAGTTCGAACTGAGACTGTTATCAAATTTTATTCACAGATAAGCCAAGTAAAGGATTAGACTGAGAAATCAGAACTTAGACCTATACCAGAACTTAACAGTCATCAGAACATAATTTCTTAACTCGAAAAAGGAATGCCCATCGTAGTAAATCCTCATACAAGTTCGGAGTTATAGACTTCAGAACTTAATCATCAGAACGTGTAACTAGAACTTGTCCTCAGAATTTGTGCAATAATGACACAATGACTGTTTATCTAAAATAACATAGACCACCACATAAATTTTCATCATTCAGATGGAGTGATTAGTGTGTGCATTAAGCTAAATAACAGACAAAGAGTAAAGTCTGATTCACTTCAGTACATCTTAGAAATAAGGCATAACTAAATTTTTTGCTAAAGAGCTGTCATTGTCCTGAAACCTACTGATGAATGAGTGCATGCTTGAGTCCACCTCAACTGTTTTGTGCTAATTTTATGCATCTTTTGAAATTCTATTTTACAGTGGCTTCTCAGTGTAAGTGAGTCACGACTGTTTATCAGAATTTATGCTATTATCGGAGTATTTCTCCAGTAATCATACAGTGTGAAAAGTCACTAAGAAAATATTTTGCTTTTCTAATGCATATCTACTTAATACCAGCAATGCACTTGGGTCGTCCCTTCCACATTTGTACTCTAGATCTCAAAGGAGTACCTGATTTTATTCTTTAATCTTTTTGCTTTTTCTTTTGATAAGAGAGGTTTATCAGCACTTAGTACATTCAGCAGTTTTACTAGTATCAGAACTTAACAGATGAGTAGCATTATTCTAATTTGTGACTTAGTAATAAGATATACAAAGTAAACTTAACTAAGCTCAATTATCAGAATTTGCTAGTGTCATAGGGTTTCCACTGAAATAATTACTTCTTACATGAAATCATTTGTTTATTGAAGACTACTAGGTCAGTATCTAGCACAGTTATCCTCATAGGATTGAATAGTTACTTGAACAGACATATCACTTATCAGAGTTTAGAAACATATATCAGACAACAGTCAGTACTTAAAGACATTTATCAATTAAGCACAAAATACACAATGATATTAATTCTGTAAATACTGAGCATAAAGTCTGATAACACAGAACAAGACTAAGCAGATTTAGAGAAAGAACCTGAAACCATTTCAAGTTCATTTACCAATCTTGTAAAAGTAGCTTCACACAGTGGTTTTGTGAAGATATCTGCTAGTTGTTGATCTGTGGGAACAAAATGCAATTCCACTGTACCTTCATCCACATGTTCCCTGATGAAGTGGTACCTAATACTGATGTGCTTTGTCATTGAGTGTTGAACTGGATTACCTGTCATAGCAATAGCACTTTGATTATCACAGTAAATAGGGATTTTGAAATATGTTAACCCATAATCCAGTAACTGATTCTTCATCCAAAGAATCTGTGCACAACAGCTTCCTGCAGCAATATACTCAGCTTCTGCAGTTGATGTGGAAATTGACTTTTGTTTCTTGATGTACCAAGAAACCAATCTGCCTCCAAGAAATTAGCAGCTTCCACTTGTGCTTTTCCTGTCAATTTTGCAACCTGCAAAATCTGCATCTGAGTAACCTATTAGTTTAAAATCTGATTCTCTAGGATACCATAATCCCAGAGCAGCTGTTCCTTTAAGATACTTAAAGATTCTTTTTACAGCTGTTAAGTGAGGTTCTCTTGGATCTGCTTGAAATCTTGCACAAAGACAGGTAGCATACATGATATCAGGTCTACTAGCAGTTAGATAGAGTAGAGAGCCAATCATACCTCTGTAGTCAGTAATATCTACTGATTTACCGGTATCCTTATCCAGTTTTATCGCAGTGGCCATTGGAGTGGATGCACTTGAACAATCTTGCATTCCAAATTTCTTCAGCAAGTTTCTGGTGTACTTGGTTTGACAAATAAAAGTGCCTTCCTCATTCTGCTTGACTTGAAGGCCCAGAAAATAGCTAAGTTCCCCTATCATACTCATCTGATATCTTGACTGCATTAGCTTGGCAAACTTTTTGCAAAGTTTGTCATTTGTAGATCCAAAAATGATATCATCAACATAAATCTGGACCAGAATTAAGTCCTTTCCATGGTTGAGGTAGAACAGTGTTTTGTCTATTGTCCCTCTGTTGAATCCACTTTCCAGAAGAAACTGAGCTAAAGTCTCATACCATACTCTAGGAGCTTGCTTAAGTCCATAAAGTGCTTTATCAAGCCTGTAGACATAATCTGGATGTTTGGTATCTACAAAACCTGGAGGTTGTTCAACATATACCTCCTCCTCCAATTCTCCATTGAGAAAAGCACTTTTCACATCCATTTGAAAGACAGTAAACTTTTTGTGAGCAACATAAGCCAAGAATATCCTTATGGCTTCTAACCTAGCAACTGGTGCAAATGTTTCATCATAATCAATTCCCTCCTATTGAGAATATCCTTTTCCAACCAGCCTTGCCTTATTCCTTGTAATTATGCCATCACTGTCAGTTTTATTTCTGAATACCCACTTTGTACCAACAACAGATCTATTCTTTGGTCTTGGCACTAGGGTCCGGACTTTGTTTCTTTCAAATTCATTCAACTCTTCCTGCATTGCTTGCACCAAATCAGCATCTTGAAGAGCTTCTTCCACTTTCTTTGGCTCAGTCTGAGAGAGAAAAGAATTGTAAAGACATTCATTTGAAGTACCTGTTCTAGTTCTGACACCTGTATCAGGATTTCCAATTATCAAATCAGGTGTATGTGATTTAGTCCACTTCCTTGTAGATGGAAGGTTTTCTCTAGAACTGGATGCTCCCCCATGATCCATGCTATTTTCATTTTCATTTTCTGATGCTCCCCCTGAAACTATGCTCTCTGAGTTGGATTCTTCAGTATTTAGATTTTCAGCACTATCAGAACTTGGCTTATCAGAACTTGACGAATCAGAACTTGAAGAGCCAGATGCATGTTCTGATTTTTCTTGAGATGTGGTAGGATCTTGAGTATGCTCCCCCTGCATAGGTGCATCTTCCTTTGACGTAGTCTCCACAGTTTCAATAACATCAGAGTTTAATCCATCAGAGTTTACAGTATCAGGACTTAGACTATCAGGATTTTCTGTATCAGAATTTGAGTCTTCATTTTCAAATCTCAGCTAATCATGGTCAATGAAATCTGCAAGACCAGTAATCTTTTTGTCATCAAAAGAGACATTGATAGATTCCATGACCACTTTTGTTCTCAAATTATAGACTCTAAAGGCTTTTGTGGAAAGTGGATATCCAACAAAGATTCCTTCATCAGCTTTTAGATCAAACTTTGATAGCTGTTCAGGATGAGTCTTGAGAACAAAACACTTGCATCCAAATACATGAAAATGTTTCATATTTGGCTTCTTTTTCTTCACCATCTCATATGGTGTTTTTCCATGCTTGTTAATGAGTGTTGCATTTTGAGTAAAACAAGCAGTCTGCACAGCTTCAGCCCAGAAATAGGTTGGAAGCTTTGCTTCGTCAAGCATTGTACGTGCAGCTTCAATGAGAGTTCTATTCTTCCTTTCAACAACTCCATTTTGCTGTTGAGTTCCAGGAGCAGAAAATTCCTGCTTTATTCCATGGCTTTTGCAGAACTCTTCCATTATCAAATTCTTGAACTCAGTGCCATTATCACTCCTTAAAACTTTCACAGAGTCTTTGACCATTTTATCCAGATGTTTGATATGATCAATCAAGGTTGATGCAGTTTCACTTTTTGTATGCAAGTAATACACCCATGTGTATCTGGTGAACTCATCCACTATGACCAACGCATACTTCTTCTTTGCAATAGACATGACATTTACTGGACCAAATAGATCAACATGTAGTAGATGATAAGGCTCAAGAATTGATGATTCAGTCTTGCTCTTGAATGAAGATTTTCTTTATTTGGCTTTCTGACATGAATCACAAAGACCATCAGGAGCAAATATTGTGTTTGGCAATCCTCTCACAAGATCTTTCTTGACCAGTTCATTTATATTGTTGAAATTTAAATGAGAGAGTTTCTTATGCCAATTCCAGCTTTCTTCAATTGATGCTCTACTCATCAGACAGATTGCAGAACCATCAGTACTTGTTGAAAGCTTAGCTTCATAAATGTTACCACGCCTGTATCCTTTCAGAACAACTTTGCCTTTAGATTTACTTACAATTTCACAGTGTTCTTCAAAGAAATCACCATGATAACCTCTGTCACAGATTTGACTTATACTCAGTAGGTTGTGTTTAAGTCCTGAGACTAGAGCTACTTGTTTAATTATGACATTTTCAAGATTGATATTGCCATATCCCAATGTTTTTCCAATGTTGCCATCTCCATAAGAAACACTTGGGCCAGCTTTCTCCACAAAGTCTGATAGCAGGGCCTTAGTTCCAGTCATATGTCCTGAAAATCCACTGTCCAGAACTAGAATATTTTTCCTGTTGCCCTGCAATCACAAAGACCACTAATTATTAATTTTAAGGACCCAGACTTGCTTGGATCCTTTGGCCTTATTAAGTTTGTTAACATTTGCAGAGGGATTTAGCATCAGAGTTTATGTTAACATTTTTCTTATCAGAACTTACACTATCAGACTTTGAATCAGAATTTACACTAGAAGGAACAATGGAAACTTTCTTCAAAGAAGGTTTTATTTAATAATAATCATAGTACAAACTATGATATTCCTTACAAGTATAAATGGAATGCCATAAACTACCACAATGAAAACAGGGATTTTATGGTTTGTATCTAATAGACTGACTCTTAACTCCTGATTTTGAAGGTAAGGAGTTAATATTCTTATTCTTCCTGCAAAAAGAAGCCAGATGGTTAGAACTTCCACAGTTATGACATGTTTTCCTAGGAGCATTAGGAACAGGTTTATAATCATTGCTTTTATTCACACCTTCCTTTCCATTCCTATTTTTCCTAGGTGATTTTACCTTGTTTGCATTCTTGACATCTTTCAGCTTATGCTTAAGCTGCTTCTTTGTCATTAAGCCTATGTTCACTTCAGTTATCTTTTCCTGTTTTAGTTTGTCAGAAGTTGATTCCTTTGTAACTTCTGATTTTTCATTTTCAGACTTTACAGTTACAAACTTAACAGGTTTTAACTTTGGCTTTTGCTTATCAACAGACTTAATTTCTTCAGTTCCTTTATCTTTCTTATCTTCTCCATAACCTAAGCCCTCTTTCCAGTTTCCACTACTTAGCAAATTTTGAGTTGTTTTGCCAGAGTTAGTCCAAGTCCTGATAATCTCTCTTTCCTTTTCTAACTCAGTTTTTAGAGATTCATTTAATTTTAGCACTTCATTCCTAACATAAAAAGCATCATCTCTATCCTTCTGAGTTTGATGGAACATGACTAGCTCTTTTTCTAAGAAATCATTTCTTTTTCTTAAATGCAAGATTTTCAGAAGTTAATCTTTCACATGTTAAAGTTTGATATCTATAACTAACAAACATGGTTTTAAGATATCTTCTCGACTCATTAATATCATCAGTATGAAAAGCATAAGTAGTCTGAGGTACCTTTGTTTCAGCAGCTTCAGAACTGCTCTCAGCACTTTCTTTATCAGCATTTTCCATCAATGCATAGTTTTCCTCACTTTCAGAGTCTGAGGTGTCTGTCCAGCTTTTCTGCTTTGTGACAAGAGCCTTGCCTTTGTCACCCTTTACCTTCTTGCAGTCAGGAGATATGTGGCCTTTCTCACCACAGTTATAGCATTTAACATTGGTGTAATCTCCTCTGTCAGACTTTCCTCCTCTGCCTTCAGATCTTCTGAAATTCTTTTTATCAGAACTTATGCCTTTCCTGGAAAACTTCTTTCCCTTCCTGAACTTCCTGTATGCAATCTTTGTGATTCCTTTCACCATAAGAGCACACAGCTTTATCATCTCCTCATCAGCATCAGTCTCAGGCAAGCTTTCAGAATCTAAGTCATCATCACTCTCAGAACTTGATGACTCAGTATCAGACTTTATGAAAAGAGCTTTACCCTTGTCTTTCTTTGAGGAAGCTGCTTTGGGGAATTCTTCTTCAGCCTTAAGAGCAACTGTCCTTGACTTTCCTCCTTTCCTCTTGCTTCTTTGTTCCATCTCCAGCTCATGAGTCTGGAGCATTCCATAGATTTCGTCAAGAGTTATTTCATCAAGATTGTAGTTGTCTCTTATTGTCGTTGCCTTCAAATCCCAACATTCAGGAAGAGCTAACAAGAACTTAAGGTTTGAATCTTCAAGATAATACTCTTTATCAACCAATGACAAATCATTCAAAAGTTTGACAAATCTATCATATAAATCATTCAATGACTCATTAGTCTTTGAGTCAAAGTGTTCATACTCTTGAGTGAGTATTGTCTTCCTGTTCTTCTTAATTGTGTCAGTTCCCTGACACCTTGTTTCCAGAGCATCCCATATCTCCTTAGCAGTCTTGCAGTTGATTACCCTATTTGACATTACATTATCAATGGCACTATGCAGTAAGTGTCGTACCTTAGCATCCTTAGCAATTGATGCTATGTCTTCAGCAGTATAATCACTCTTCTCTTTTGGTACGGTCTTTGCTGCTTCACCTGCAACTGCAACAGCGAGCTTGGTTGGTTTGTGAGGGCCTTCCTTAATTCTATCAAGGTATTCTGGATCTGTTGCTTCCAGGAACATGGTCATCCTTACCTTCCATATGGGATATTCAGATGGTCTCAGTATGGGAACTCTGATGGTCTCATACCGACTCTGAATTTGTGTCTTTGGTGATTCCTCAGTTTTGGTAGGCTTAGTTGGAGTTTCTGTGTCCGACATGATTGTGTTTGGATCTTTAACTGTATGTATGTTAACATATAGGCTCTGATACCAATTGTTAGGTCACACATACACTGTAGAGGGGATGAATACAGTGTATAGTACACTCAAATCGAACTTTAAGAACTTAAGTAACAGAAAACAAACTTTATTGAAACAATAAACTCTGTTACAGTATGGAACTGTTACCTCTCAGTGATGAACAAATATCACGAGAGCTGCTAGGGTTACAATGAATAATCTTCTCTAATATTGATAACACTTATAGTGTAAACCCTATATCTGTGTTTATATACTACACAGTTACAAGATAATCGCTAATTGATAAGGAATATAATTCTGCTTCCTAAAATATATCAATCAGATATCTTTTCTTCCAAGTATTCCATTCTTTACGGAATTCCTTCTTCATGCATATCTCTTCTTATGTTTATCTTGATCTTCTTTCCTTTAATCAGCTACTGTCCTTATCTGATTGTCCTTCAGCACTTAAGTTCTGATATCTATCTTCTGATGATTATCTCCTGATAACATACGTACTGATATCCTTAAGTCCTGACTTCCAGTATAAGTACTGATCAACAGTTAAGTACTGATTTATCCTGTTCAAGTAAGATCTGAAAGCTAAACATAAAACATATTAGCCATGACATTATCAAATATATCTAACAGAGAACAAAGAAGCATTGCCATTTCCATGCTATTTTGAAGATATTCAAAGATGCTAGAATAGAGTAATGACGCAGCATAATATTAGACTTGATAGGTTTTGTTTATTATCTTGTCTTATTACTTTGTAACCTTGGTGATATATAAACCAAGAAGTAGCAAATAGAACAACAAGAACACTAAGCAAGAAAATTCTCAGAGAAACATTTGTAAGCTGTATTCTTAGCATTTCTCTGTAAACTTAGTTGTTCACATTTGTAAGCAGCTGTGAGCAAATTTTGCTACAAAGAGTTCTCTTGATATAATATATATCTCTTGTGGATACATTCAAATCCACCAGAAAGTTTTTAAGGACTTGTGTTTTTAATTACTTGTGTTTTGATTTTACTAACTTCTTATTCCGCACTTTGCAAATCAAACACTTATATATTATTAAGATAGAACATTTTATAATTTATGAAAAAGGTTCAAGAATTCCATTCAACCCCCTTCTGTAATTCTTGTTGCATTGTTAGGTGTTAGGTCACACACACTGTAGAGGGGGGTGAATACAGTGTATAGCACAATCAAATCGAACTTTAATAACTCAAGTAACAGAAAACAAACTTTATTCAAAACAATAAACTCTGTTACAGTATGGAACTGTTCTCTCTCAGTGATGAACAAATATCACGAGAGCTGCTAGGGTTACAATGAATAATCTTCTCGATTGTGATAAAACTTATAGTGTAAACCCTATTTCTGTGTTTATATACTACACAGTTACAAGATAATCGCTAATTGATATGGAATATAATTCTGCTTCCTGAAATATATCAATCAGATATCGTTTCTTCCAAGAATTCTATTCTTCATAGAATTCCATCTTCATGCATATCTCTTCTTATGTTTATCTCGATCTTCTTTCCTTTAACCAGCTGCCTTCCTTATCTGAACGTCCTTCAGTACTTAAGTTCTGATATCCATCTTCTGATAATTATCTCCTGATAATATAAGTACTGATATCCTTAAGTCCTGACTTCCAGTAAGTATTGATTTATCCTGTTTAAGTAAGATCTGAAAACTAAACATAAATTACATTAGCCATGGCATTATCAAATATATCTAACAATCTCCCCCAACTTGTAAATTAGCATAATATACAAGTTTAACAGATATTTGGTGATGTCAAAAACATTAAGTACAAATGCATGAGAATTTGACTAGATAACTACAACTTACAGTCCTTCAAGCTTTACCAATCTTTAACTTCTGATAATAACTTCAGTCTGTATTCATATCAGAATTTAAGCAGTTGTAGATCTTGACTTGGCTTCATCTTCTGATCTCTCTGATGTCAGGAGTTGTTCTGAGATAGTTCTTCAACAAACATCTCTCAGCATATCTAAGTTCATCAACCTTCCTCCTTTTAGCATCTTTAAGTTCTGCAGAATCTTCACCAATTTGAAAGATTGCAGCCCTGAGATCATTAATTCTAACTTTCTTTATGTCCTGATCCAGTCTGATCAAATATGCCTTGTCAGACTCAAGATTGAATTCCACAGCCTTGTAATCCAGAAAGGTAGTTATAATCTTAGCAGAATTGGGCTTCATCTCAACAATATCACCCTTGTGATCTCTGTACTTTGGAAGATATGTGCTGTCAGACTTAACAAAATAAAGCCTTTTCTGTCTCTGAATCTGATTCTTCAAATAGTTTGCAGCACTTTCTGTTATTTTGTCATTCACTTGAAGTAAGAATAATACATGTTCCAGTTCTTCAAAATACTTCAGTGGAATAGCATTTTCCCTTATATGATAAACCCTACCATCTGTCATGAAGTATAACAAGATGTGTTCTTTCAAGTAGGTATGGTAAACCATTTGTACATATTCTAGTTGATTCAATCTCTCAGGAGTTGCTCCAATACCTGGTTCACTTAAGGAAGTTGGATCATTGGTTGTGTTTTGTATTCTTCTTTCATCAGCACTTCCCAATCCAGTTTTATCTCTTGCTTCCTTTCTAGTAACCACTCTTGCTTCAAAACCACTTACAGCAGTCTTCAAAGGTTGAGTCTGTTTGGCTTTGGTGAATCCTGGTAGGAGTATCTTTGAAGGTTTAACATGAGCAATGTCAGATGTTTCCTTTGATTTATCTTCTAATATCAAGTTAACTTGAGCTATGTCAGAGGTTACTTGCTTCTTTCAGATATCAGAACTAACTATCTCTTGACTCTGAACAACTTGAGCCATGTCAAAGGTTGTCTTAGAAACTTTTCTTGAAGTCAGAGCAAGATCAACATCTTCATCAGTAATTTCTTTATTCACAGGATGCACATAAACCTTGATAGGTTCACCAACTTTTTCTTTGCCCTTGGACCTTGGATCTATCTGCAGTTGTGATTTAGCTTTGGTTGCTACAGGATTTGTCCTTTCTTTTATCACAATGCCTTTGAGTTTTGGAAGTTTCTTTTTACCAGAAGCTTCAGATTTAGATTTGACTTTTTCTGATTTAAGTCTAGCTTCTTCTTCCATCAGACTCTCCAAGTCCATTCCTGGATTTTCCTTAAGAAATAATTGTCTTGGCATTTCTTCATCAAGATCCAAAAGTTCATCAGAACTTATCCTTTTACCAGTAGCAGAAGTAATTCTTTTTCCAGCATCAGAACTTGTCCTGTGACTTGTGATTTCAGCTTTTCTTGATGAGAAACTTCTACCTTGACTATGACCTCCACCCATTCCAGAGTTTCCCTAGTCATCTTTTTCATCATCCTTCCCTCTTAGTGTCTTATCAGTTTTGTATTTGGACTTAATTACTTTCTCCCCCTTTTTGGCATTAGCAGGTAAGAGAAGAGAGACAAGCAAATCCACTGAGGCTTGGATTTTATCAAGTTGAGATTGCTGAGAAGCTTGATTTTTCAAAATAGCATCAATCTGAGACTGTTGCTTCTCTTGGGTCTTCTCAATATAAGCAACTCTGTCAAAGGTAGGTTGGAAGAATTTTTTCTTTTCAATTTTCTGAACTTGTTCTTGCTTGATTAATTCTTCCTGAATTTTATATAACTCTGCATGAGTAGTTGAATGGAGACCTTGCAGATGTTTAGTACTCAATGTAGTGACTCGAAGCTGTGTTTTGAAATCATCATTAATTAACATCTCATCAGCTTTTGTCAAGTGCTCAGCAAGAGTCTTTGCAGATGGAACACAGGTAACTGAGTTCCATTCCTTAGTCCACTCCTGTCCTGCAGGAGTTTTACTCCAAGGCACTGGTGATTCTCTTGTAACAAACTTCTTAACTAGTTCACTTTTATGAACAGTTTGCTGAGGTGCATATCCTGAAGGACCTGCTTCATCAGCATCTGCATTTGGAGCAGCATCACCAGTATCATCAACATTTGCAGCATCAGAACTTACAGAATCAGCATCTTCTGATAAAACAACAGTATGAGAAGCAATTGAGGCTTCAGCATCATCCTCTAAGTGCTGATCTGGTTAGAAGTTCTGATCAACATCCATATCCTGATGCTTACCTATATTCTGATCATCATCATCTAGATGCAGAGAAGGTGTTGGAGACAATTCTGGAGTTTTAGTAGCATCAGGAAAAGTTGTTGTAGATGGATTAATTGTTATTGGAGCTTCTAAGTAAAGTACCTCAGGCACAACCAGGTTCTGAATATCAATTTCAGCACTTGTGCCTGGATCAACAGGAGATACAGTCTTATGAATAGGAGACACATATGGTGTGTTGGCCTGTTCTGTAGCAGCTTCATGAGTTGGAGTCAATGGAGAAGCAGTGGCTTCAGCAGATTCTGGTTCTTGTGAGATCAGAGATTCCTGATCTCCTTCCTTAGCTGCTGCTTCCTCATCATCTAAAACTGGCCTTTTAGCTATCTGTTTCTTGTATCTCTTTGAAGGTGGGGATTCCTTGGGAGGTTCAGCACAAGTCATTCTTCTAAGCCTTTTCAGAAGCTTTGATCCCCCAATTCTAGAATCCTTCTGAGAAGAGACTTTCTCAGCTTCTTTAACAACAGGTTCTGATGCAGAAACCTGTTCCTCACTATCAGACTCATCTCTCATAACAATCCTTCTTCTCTTCTGAGGTGTCTGAGGAACAGTCTTTGTCCTCTTGGGCTTGGAAGATGAAGGCTTCACAGTAGGTGCTGAGGATGAAGGTTGAGCTATCTATGAAGGTGTGAGATATGTTTTGAGATAAGTTCTGAGAGAGGGTTGAGGATTTGATGTTTGAATGGTATGTTCTGATGGTTGCCGTGATGTTTGGGATGTGGTGGTGGGTTGGACATCAGGATAAATAGATCTATAGGTTTCAGGATCAGCATTTACTAAGATCTGTTTTATAGACTGAGGAATCTGTAAAGGTCTAACCACCTTTTTCTTAAGGTCAGCATTTACCAAGTCATTAAAGGCTCATTTTGCAATTTTAAATGGTGGATATAAAGAACTGGCTAGTTGAGGGGGATCAGTATAACAAAATTTATATATAAGCTGACAGAATCTAGCAAAGTAAACTACATTTCTATCTTCTGTCATCCTATCCCCTATGAAACCTATCATAGCACTTGCAAAATCAAAATGAGTTTAGTTAATAATAGCATACCCGATGTGCTGACTCATTATTGGAATGCCATCAAAGTTTGAACACTTATTCCTGAAGGCTTTAGTGATGCAGTCGAAGAAGAAGCTCCATTCCTTTCTGATATGTGCCCGTTTCAACTGTCCAAGCTTAGCCAAACTCTTTTCATACCCAAACTGTCCATTAACTCTTGTAGAGCTGATTCCTCCGGTGTTGAAAAAGTACATCCTTCTGGTAAATTTAAGGCCTTACGAATTGAACCAGGAGTTACCACATATTCAGAATCATCCACTTCAAAAACAATACTGGGAGTATTAGTTGTACCACCATTATCAAAATGCCCAGTCCGCCAAAACGTCAGAACTTGTTGGCTTGAAAAGACTGAAGGCTGGGTCAATGCATACCCAATTTCACTGTGTGCAAGAAGATCTTGCACAAAATGCAACTCAGACGGAGCTTCATCATTATTGATAATTGCAGCATAGTTATTTGGAACGAACTTAGCTCCATCAATGATCAAATCCTTAGGTGCCATGAGAAAAATCGAAAATTGAGAGTGCCTGTTAGGTGTTTGATAAAATGTCTGTATGAAAAACCAACGTTAGGAGATGAGAGAGAGTAAAAGCAAAGAAAGAGAGATAAAGTGTAAAAGTAAATAAAAGATTGTATAATCTTCTCTCTCTCTTACTTATACTTGGTAAAAAAAATATAACCGTTGGACACCTATCAGACATGCAGCAATAATGAATAGTTAATGGGCACAGGAAAATAGTAATCATTACTTACCCACTTGCAGTTTTTCAAAGAAAAACCGTTCCACTTACCCAGTAATTCCATTAATTGAGGTAAGTCAGTTTTAATTCAAAATTTAAACTGTTCCCACTTATTCAATTATTTTCACTGCTAAACCAATATTCTGAAAAAAAATTCGAGTGTGAGAATGACCAAAATAAATCAAGTAAACAAGTACTGATATTTTAAAATCAGAACTTAATTTAAATCAATGATTAAAATGATCATCAGAACATGGATATACAGGATTTATCAGTGCAGTTAAATTTCAAACATCTCAGAGACAAAATCTTGCAAAAATCAGAAATTCCATTAATATATTAAGAGAATACATTCATGAAATTTAAATTACATCAGAGCATTACAAGATTGTCCTAAGCTTCTAAACCTAACATTAACAGCCTTAGTCCTAGCTCAAGAAGTAGGGCAAAGTTGACGATGAAGAAAAACAGGAAGAAGAAAATAAGTTATTTCTTCTTCCTACTCTCTACAAAAAGAATAGCGAGTCTGATTATTCGCTCTTGCTGGCGGAGAGCTTCCAGCCTTTCTTCCTCCAATCGCTCCAGATAGCGATGGTAGTCCATGTAAAACAACAGGAGGTGTGTGAGAACCTCCTGGGGAACCGAGTCCTAAATCTCATCAGAAATGATAGTTACGTGCCATTCCTGCTACCATGCCTCACAGCTCAGCTCCATGTTGAAGGTTTCATAGTTCAAAAACATATTATCGTTGACCATGATTGTGTTAGTATGAAGAGAAGGAGAGTGAGTTTGTGAGAAAAGAAATGATGTGTAGGCTGATGTGAAGTGTTGGTTTATATAGGCAAGAGAATGCCAGGAGTCGCAAGGAAATTTAATGCTTACAGGTAGAAATAATTCTACCTCGTCTCCCTAGACTGGGAAGAAGAAAAACAGTCATTGGAAGTGTAAAACAAGGTTTAATGTGCACAAGTAACCAGTAGAAATTACTGTGCATGTACGTGTTTTACTAACCCTAATTAGATTGACTGTTAATATTCTACCCAAACATATTCTGATTTAAAAAGAGACTGTTTTTAGATTTTATCCACAAATAAGTCAAGTAAAGGATCAGAATTTAATATCAGAACTTAGACTTATATCAGAACTTAACAGTCATCAGAACATGATTTCTTAACTCGAAAAATGAATGCCTATTTTTTGTAATTCTTCACACAAATTCTGATATCGATTCTTCATAACTTAATCATCAGAACGTTCAACAGAACTTGTCCTCAGAATTTATGCAATCTGACACATAAACTGTTCATCTAAAATAACATAGATCACCACAGTAATTTTCATCATTCATATGGAGTGTTAGTGTGTGCATTAAGCTAAATATCAGAAAAAGAGTAAAGTCTGATTCACTTCAGTACATCTTAGAAATAAGGCATAACTAAAACTTTACTGAAAATCTGTCATTATTCTGAAGCCTACTATTGAATGAGTTCACGCTTGAGTCCACCTCAACTGGTTTGTGCTAATTTTGTGCATCTTTTGAAATTCCATTTTACAGTGGCTTCTCAGTGTAAGTGAGTCATCACTGCTTATCAGAATTTATGCTATTATCAGAGTATTTCTCCAGTAATCATAGAGTGTGAAAAGTCACCAAGAAAAATATTTATTTGCTTTTCTGATGCATATTACTTAATACCAGCAATGCACTTGGGTCTTCCCTTCCATATTTTTACTCTAGATCTCAAATGAGTACTTGATTTTTATTCCTTGTTTCTTTTCCTTTTTCTTTTGATAAGTGAGGTTTATCAGCACTTAGTACATTCAACAGATTTACTAGCATCAGAACTTAACAGATGAGAAGCATTATTCTAGTTTTTGACTTAGTAATAAGATAGACAAAGTAAACTCAACTAAGCTCAATATCAGAATTAGCTTGTGTCAATAGATTTCCTTAAAAATAATTACTTCTAACATGGGATCCCTAGTTTATTGAAGACTACTAGGTTAGCATCTAGCACAGGTATCCGCATAGGATTGAATAGTTACATAAACAGTCATATCACTATCAGAGTTTAGAAAGTCACATCAGACAACAGTCAGTACTTAAGTAATTTTCAATTAAGCACAAAATACACATAGAGAGTAATTTCTGTAAATACTGATCATAAAGCCTGATGCATCAGAACAAAACTAAGCAGATTTAGAGAAAAAACCTAAAACCATTCCGAGTTCATTTACCAATCTTGTAAAAGTAGCTTCACACTGTGGTTTTGTGAAGATATCTGCTAGTTGTTGATCTGTTGGAACAAAGTGCAATTCCACTGTACCTTCATCCACATGTTCCCTTATGAAGTGGTACCTGATGCTGATGTGCTTTGTCATTGAGTGTTGAACTGGATTACCTGTCATAGCAATAGCACTTTGATTATCACAGTAAATAGGGATTTTAAAATATGTGAACCTATAATCCAGTAACTGATTCTTCATCCAAAGAATTTGTGCACAACAGCTTCCTGCAATAATGTACTCTGCTTCTGCAGTTGATGTGGAAATTGACTTTTGTTTCTTGCTAAACCAAGAAACCAATTTGCCTCCAAGAAATTGGCAACTTCCACTTGTGCTTTTCCTATCAATTTTGCAACCTGCAAAATCTGCATCTGAGTAACCTATTAGTTTAAAATCTGATTCTCTGGGATACCACAATCCCAGATCAGTTGTTCCCTTAAGATACTTGAAAATTCTTTTCACAGCTGTTAAGTGAGGTTCTCTTGGATTTGCTTGAAATCTTGCACAAAGACAGGTAGCATACATGATATCAGGTCTACTAGCAGTTAGATAGAGTAGAGAGCCAATCATACCTCTGTAATCAGTAATATCTACTGATTTACCAGTATCCTTATCCAGTTTTGTTGCAGTGGCCATGGGAGTGGATGCACTTGAACAATCTTGCATTCCAAATTTCTTCAGCAAATTTCTGGTGTACTTAGTTTGACAAATAAAAGTGCCTTCTTCATTCTGCTTGACTTGAAGGCCCAGAAAATAACTAAGTTCCCCCATCATACTCATTTGATATCTTGACTGCATCAGTTTGGCAAACTTCTTGCAAAGTCTGTCATTTGTAGAACCAAAAATGATATCATCAACATAAATCTGGACCAGAAGTAAGTCCTTTCCATGGTTGAGGTAGAACAGTGTTTTGTCTATTATTCCTCTGTTAAATCCACTTTCCAGAAGAAACTGAGCTAAAGTCTCATACCATGCTCTTGGAGTTTGCTTAAGTCCATAAAGTGCTTTATCAAGCCTATAGACATAATCTGGATATTTGTAATCTACAAAGCCTGGAGGTTGTTCAACATATACTTCTTCCTCCAATTCTCCATTGAGAAAAGCACTTTTCACATCCATTTGAAAGACAGTAAACTTTTTGTGAGCAACATAAGCCAAAAATATCCTTATGGCTTCCAATCTAGCAACTGGTGCAAATATTTCATCATAATCAATTCCCTCCTGTTGAGAATATCCTTTTGCAACCAGCCTTGCCTTATTCCTTGTAATTATGCCATCACTATCAGTTTTGTTTCTGAATACCCATTTTGTACCAACAATAGATCTGTTCTTTGGACTTGGCACTAGGGTCCAGACTTTGTTTCTTTCAAATTCATTTAACTCTTCCTGCATTGCTTGCACCCAATCAGCATCTTGAAGAGCTTCTTCCACTTTCTTTGGCTCAGTTTGAGAAAGAAAAGAGTTGTAAAGACATTCACTTGAAGTAGTTGTTCTAGTTCTGACACCTGCATCAGGATTTCCAATTATCAAATCAGGTGTATGTGATTTAGTCCACTTCCTTGTAGATGGAAGGTTTTCTCTAGAACTGGATGCTCCCCCATGATCCATGTTGTCTTCATTAACATTTTCTGATGCTCCCCCTGAAACTATGCTCTCTGAGTTGGATTCTTCAGAATTTAGATTTTCAGAACTATCAGGACTTGGCTTATCAGAACTTGACGAATCAGGACTTGAAGAGCCAGATGTATGTTCTGATGCTTCTTGAGATGTTGTTATATCTTGAGTATGCTCCCCCTGCATAGGTGCATCTTCCTTTGGCGTAGTCACCACAGTTTCAATAACATCAGAGTTTAATCCATCAGAGCTTGCAGTATCAGGATTTAGACTGTCAGGATTTTCAGTATCAGAATTTAAGTCTTCATTTTCAAATTTCAGCTGCTCATGATCATTGAAGTCTTCAAGCCTAGTAACCTTCTTATCATCAAAGGAGACATTGATAGATTCCATGACCACTCTTGTTCTCAAGTTATAGACTCTGAAGGCTTTTGTGGAAAGTGGATACCCAACAAAAATTCCTTCATCAGCTTTTAAATCAAATTTGGATAGCTGTTCAGGATGAGTCTTAAGAACAAAGCACTTGCATCCAAATACGTGAAAATACTTCAGATATGGCTTCTTTTTCTTCACCATCTCATATGGTGTCTTTCCATGCTTGTTAATTAGTGTTGCATTCAGTGTAAAATAAGCAGCCTGCACAGCTTCAGCCCAGAAATAGGTTGGAAGCTTTGCTTCATCAATCATTGTTCGTGCAGCTTCAATAAGAGTTCTATTCTTTCTTTCAACAACTCCATTTTGCTGTGGAGTTCTAGGAGCAGAGAATTCTTGATTGATTCCATGGTTTTTGCAGAACTCTTTCATTATCAAATTCTTGAACTCAGTACCATTATCACTTCTTATTATCTTCACTGAGTCTTTGACCAATTTATCCAGTTGCTTGACATGATCAATCAAAAGAGATGCAATTTCACTTTTCGTGTGCAAGAAATACACCCATGTGTATCTGGTGAACTCATCCACTATGACCATAGCATATTTCTTCTTTGCAATAGACATGACATTTACTGGACCAAATAGGTCAACATGTAGTAGGTGATACGGCTCAAGAATTGATGATTCAGTCTTGCTCTTGAATGAAGATTTCCTTTGTTTGGCCTTCTGACAAGAATCACAAAGGCCATCAGGAGCAAATACTGACTTTGGTAGTCCTCTCACAAGATCTTTCTTGACCAACTCATTTATATTGTTAAAATTTAAATGAGAGAGTTTGTTGTGCCAATTCCAGCTTTCTTCAATTGATGCTCTACTCATCAGACAGATTGTAGAACCATCAGTACTTGTTGAAATCTTGGCTTCAAAGAAATCCACATGATAACCTCTGTCATAGATTTGACTAACACTCAGCAGATTGTGTTTAAGTCCTAAGACCAGAGCTACTTCTTTAATGATGACATTCCCAAGATTGATATTACCATATCCCAATGTTTTTCCAATGTTGCCATCTTCATAAGAAACACTTGGGCCAGCCTTCTCCACAAAGTCTGATAGCAGGGATTTATTTCCAGTCATATGTCCTGAACATCCACTATCCAGAACTAAGATGTTTTTCCTATTGCCCTGCAATCACAAAGACCACTAATGATTAGTTTTAAGGACCCAGACATGCTTGGATCTTTTGGCCTTATTAAGTACGTTAACATTTGCAGCAGACTTAGCATCAGAGTTTATGTTAACATTTTTCTTATCAGAATTTACACTATCAGACTTTGAATCAGAACTTACACTAGAAGGAACAATGCTAACTTTCTTTAAAGAAGGTTTTATTTGATAATAATCATAGTACAGACTATGATATTCCTTACAAGTATAAATGGAATGCCATAAACTACCACAATGAAAACAAGGATTTTGTGGCTTATATCTAACAGACTGACTCTTAACTCCTGACTTTGAAGGTAAGGAGTTTATGTTCTTATTCTTCCTGCAAAAAGAAGCCAGATGGTTAGAACTTCCACAGTTATGACACATTTTCCTAGGAGCATTAGGAACAGGCTTATAATTATTGCTTTTATTCACACCTTCCTTTCCATTCCTATTTTTCCTAGGTGACTTTACCTTGTTTGCATTCTTAACGTCTTTCAGCTTTTGCTTAAGCTGCTTCTTAGTTATTAAGCCTACG
Source organism: Apium graveolens (assembly GCF_009905375.1). NCBI lineage: Eukaryota > Viridiplantae > Streptophyta > Magnoliopsida > Apiales > Apiaceae > Apium > Apium graveolens. The sequence goes on along the minus strand of NC_133650.1, from coordinate 97,704,374 downwards.
TTTACTTCAGTTGTCTTTTCCTGTTTTAGTTTTTCAGAAGTTAATTCCTTTTTAACTTCTGATTTCTCATTATCAGACTTTACAGCTACAAACTTAACAGGCTTTAACTTAGATTTTTGATTAACAACTATAGGCTTAATATCTACAGTTCCTTTATCATTCTTATCCTCTCCATAACCTAAGCCCTCTTTCCAGTTTTCACTACTTAACAAATTCTGAGTTGTTCTGCCAGAGTTAGTCCAAGTCCTGATAAACTCTCTTTCCTTTTCTAACTCAGCTTTTAGAGATTCATTCATTTTAAGTACTTCATCCCTAACATAGAAAACATCATCTCTATCTTTCTGAATTTGATGGAACATGACTAACTCTTTTTCTAAATAATCATTCCTCTTTTTGCAAGCAAGATTTTCAGAAGTTAATCTTTCACATGTTAAAGTTTGATCTCTATAACTAATGGACAGGGTTTTAAGATATCTTCTCAACTCATTATTATCATCAGTATGAAAGGCATAAGTAATTTGAGGTACCTTTAATTCAGCAGCTTCAGAACTGCTTTCAGTACTTGCCTTATCAGCATTTGCCATCAAGGCATAATTCTCCTCACTTTCAGAATCCGAGGTGTCTGTCCAGCTTTTCTTCTTTGTGACAAGAGCCTTGCCTTTGTCACTCTTCACTTTCTTACAATGAGGAGATATGTGGTCTTTCTCACCATAGTTCTAGCATTTGACATTTGTATAATCTCCTCTGTCAGACTTTCCTCCTCTGCCCTCAGATTTTCTAAAATTCTTCTTATCAGAACTTGCGCCTTTCCTGGAAAACTTCTTTCCCTTCCTGAACTTTCTGTATGCAATCTTTGTGATTCCTTTCACCATAAGAGCACACAGCTTCATCATCTCTTCATCAGCATCCGTCTCAGGCAAGCTTTCAGATTCTGAGCCATCATCACTTTCAGAACTTGATGACTCAGTATCAGACTTTGTGAAGAGAGCTTTACCCTTGTCTTTCCTTGAGGTAGCTGCCTTGGGGGATTCTTCTTCAACCTTAAGAGCAACTGTCCTTGACTTTCCTCCTTTCCTCTTGCTTCTTTGTTCCATCTCAAGTTCATGAGTCTTGAGCATTCCATAAATTTCATCAAGAGTTGTTTCATCGAGATTATAGTTGTCTCTTATTGTTGTTGCCTTCAAATCCCAGCATTCAGGAAGAGCTAACAGGAATTTAAGGTTTGAATCTTCAAGATCATACTCCTTATTAACCAGTGACAAATCATTCAAGAGTTTGACAAATCTATCATATAAATCAGTCAATGACTCATTAGCCTTTGAGTCAAAGTGTTCATACTCTTGAGTGAGTATTTTCTTCCTGTTCTTCTTAATCATATCCGTTCCCTGACATCTTGTTTCCAAGGCATCCCATATCTCCTTTGCAGTCTTGCAGTTTATTACCCTGTTTGACATTACGTTATCAATAGCACTATGCAGTAAGTGTCGTACTTTAGTATCCTTAGCAATTGATGCGATATCTTCAGCAGTGTAATCACTCTTCTCCTTTGGTACAGACTTTGCTGCTTCACCTGCAACTGCAACAACGAGCTTGGTTGGTTTGTGAGGCCCTTCCTTGATTCTATCAATATATTCTGTATCTGTAGCTTCCAGAAACATGGTCATCCTCACCTTCCATATGGCATATTCAGATTGTCTCAATATGGGAACTCTAATAGTCGCATATCGGCTTTGAATTTGTGTCTTTGGAGGTTCTTCAGCTTTGGTGGGCTTAGTTGGAGTTTCTACTTCAGACATGATTGTTTTTGGATCTTAAACTGTTTGTGTGTTAACAGATAGGCTCTGATACCACTTATTAGGTCACACACACACTGTAGAGGGGGGGTGAATACAGTGTATAGCACAATCAAATCGAACTTTAATAACTCAAGTAACAGAAAACAAACTTTATTCAAAATAATAAACTCTGTTACAGTATGGAACTGTTCTCTCTCAGTGATGAACAAATATCACGAGAGCTGCTAGGGTTACAATGAATAATCTTCTCGATTGTGATAACACTTATAGTGTAAACCCTATGTCTGTATTTATATACTACACAGTTACAAGATAATCGCTAATTGATATGGAATATAATTCTGCTTCCTAAAATATAACAATCAGATATCTTTTCTTCCAAGTATTCTATTCTTCATAGAATTCCATCTTCATGCATATCTCTTCTTATGTTTATCTCGATCTTCTTTCCTTTAACCAGCTGCCTTCCTTATCTGAACGTCCTTCAGTACTTAAGTTCTGATATCCATCTTCTGATAATTATCTCCTAATAATATAAGTACTGATATCCTTAAGTCCTGACTTCCAGTAAGTATTGATTTATCCTGTTTAAGTAAGATCTGAAAACTAAACATAAATCACATTAGCCATGACATTATCAAATATATCTAACATTAGGGACTAATAATTGGTATCAGAGCAAGCTCTTGATAAACATAGAGTTTAAAGATCACAACAAAATAGCAAGATGAACAAGAAGGATGTTGGTGTCAAGATTCCTTTTCTGGATAAAGATAATTATTATCATTGGAAGGTAAAAATGCATCTCTATTTACTTTCTCAAGATGAGGCTTATGTAGATTGCATAGAGAGAGGCCCTCATGTACCAATGAGAGCCGCAACTGGAAATCAGCCATCAGTCCCCAAGGAAAGGCATGAATGATCTGATCCTGATATTGAACAAGTCAGGAAAGATAAGAAGGCCATGAATATTCTGTTCAATGAAGTTGATGGTGACATGTTTGACAACATCATCAATTGCAAAACTGCCAAGGAAGTTTGGGATACTATACAGATTATCTGTGATGGCACTGAGCAAGTAAGGGAAAATAAGATGCAGCTACTCATTCAGCAATATGAACATTTTCATAGTGAAGAAAGTGAGTCTCTCACTGACATTTTTAGTAGGTTTCAAAAACTACTAAATGCTCTGAAGTTGCATGGAAGGGTCTATCAAACAAAAGACTCCAATCTTAAGTTCCTTAGATCTCTTCCAAAGGAATGGAAACCTATGACAGTCTCATTAAAGAAACTCTCAAGATTACAAGGAGTTTACTTTGGAGATACTGTATGGCATCATGAAAACTTATGAGCTTGAAATAGAGCAAGATGAGAGGATGGAGAGAGGAAAGAAGAAAGGAGGATCCATTGCACTAGTTACTGAGTTAGAGAAAGAGAAGGAGATGAAGATGGAAGCTGTTGAATCAACTTCAAAGGTCTGTGAAAACAAGGGCAAGGGGATGGTAGCAGAAAATGAAGATTCTTTGAGCCAAGATGACATGGAAGATATTGATGAACATCTAGCATTTCTTTTCAGAAGATTTGCCAAGCTCAAGTTCAAGAAGAACTTTGGAGCAGCCAAGCCAAATAGAAACATGGTGGATAAATCTAAATTCAAATGTTTCAAATGTGGCTTGGCAGGGCACTTTGCCAGTGAGGGTAGAAAGTCAGATTTCAACAAAAAGAAGTTTGAGCCTATGGATTATAAACAGAAATACTTTGAGTTGCTCAAACAAAAATAAAGGGCTTTCATTACACAAGAAAATGACTGGGCAGCAGATGGTCTGGATGAGGATGAGGATGTCAGGTATGTCAATCTAGCCCTAATGGCCAAGTCTGATGAAACAGAGACAAGTTCTTCAAGTAATCAGGTAAACACCACTAACCTTGCACATTTACCTAAAGCTGAGTATGATGATGCAATAAATGACATGTCTACAGAATTATATCATTTGCGTGTTACACTTATGTGTCTTACTAAGGAAAATACTAAAATCAAAGAAAATAATGTGTTTTTAAGTGAGAGGAATAATATGCTAGAGTCTCAGTTCATTGAATTTGAAAAATTAAGAATTGAGTGTAAAACTATTAAGGATGAATTAACTGAGTCCTTGAAGAAAGAAGAGATCTTGAAGAAGCAGCTTGAACGAGAACATGAGGTGATTAAGGCATGGAAAATATCTAGAGAGGTTCATGCTCAAATCACCAAAGTTCAAGGTATTGAGTCCTTTTGTGATGCAGCCTGGAAGAAGAATAAAGAGAAGCTGGAATCCAATTTGGTTGAAGGATTGCTAACAGATGTAGACTCGACCGATGATGAGGGTCATCCGTCGGATAACAAAAAGGGTTATTCAGTCGAGTGATATAAATCTTTATCCGTCGACTGTGAGCAAACCTGTGAGTAAAGCCAAACTTGTCAAGTTAATGAGAAATATGGATCAGTTTTCAAGAATTTTGTTCCAGGAGAATCTAGTCAAGTGAATAAGAAAAAGGCTAATGTTGGTCCTATGACTGTCAAGCAATTGAGTGACAGACTGGAAAAGATTGAGGTTAAAACAGAGACTGAAAAGAAAAATAATAGAAATGGTAAAGTAGGAATTAACAAGCATAATAACTACACACCTGATAAATATACTCCTAGAAAAATCTGTGTCCAGTGTGGTAGTGTAAATCATTTGTCTGTTAATTGCAAAATTTCCATGTCTGCTTCCATATTTGTGCCACCTCATTTTCCCAACATAAATGCCATGTCTTCTATGCCTATGAATGCTATGTCTACACAGAATATGAATGCATAGTTTGCTAATATGCCATTTGCACCTAATCCTTATTATGATGCATTTAATATGCCACAAATGCCATTTAGCATGCCTGACTGGAATAACATGTTTACTAACAACATGCCATTTCCTGTTAATCAAAATATGCATGCTAATTCTGTTGTAATGGATGGTTTTAAAGGTTCAACTCAAATGACTAAGGATGAATCTGATATCCCCAAGTCAAATGAGATAAAGCCTAAGAAACAAAAAAAGAAAGCTAACAAGGAAGGACCCAAGGAAACTTGGGTACCAAAATCAACTTGATTTGATTTTAATGTGTGCAGGAAAACATAAAGAATCTATAGTACTTGGATAGTGGTTGTTCAAGACATATGACTGGTGATTCTACCCTGTTCACAGAGTTCGAGGAGAGAGCTGGCCCAAGTATTACTTTTGTAGATGACAGCAAGGGTTATATTGTGGGATATGGCTTGATTTCAAAAGACCATGTCATCATTGAGGAGGTTGCCTTGGTGGATGGTCTCAAGCACAATTTGTTGAGTATCAGCCAGCTTTGTCATAAAGGCAATTCAGTAACCTTCAACTCAGAAGCCTGTGTTGTGACAAACAAGAGAAGCAACAAAGTGGTTCTCACTGGTATGAGAAAAGGAAATGTGTACCTAGCTGACTTCAACTCATGAAATGAAGAATCTGTTACTTGTCTTCTCAGCAAAGCAAGTCAGGATGAAAGTTGGTTATGGCACAAGAAGCTATCCCATCTAAACTTCAAGACCATGAATGAACTTGTAAAGAAAGAACTAGTTAGAGGTATTCCTCAAGTGTAGTTTTCTAAGGATAGATTGTGTGATGCCTGCCAAAAAGGAAAGCAGATCAAAGCATCATTCAGAAAGAAGCTTGATTCAACAATTGAAGAACCTTTGCAACTGCTACACATGGATTTGTTTGGACCATTCAATGTGTTATCCATCTCAAGGAAAAGATTTTTCCTAGTAATTGTAGATGATTTCTCAAAGTTCTCTTGGACATATTTCCTAAAGTCTAAAGATGAGGCTAGTGAAATCATCATCAATTACATAAGGCAAGTCAATAATCATCCTGATTTCAAAGTTAGAAGGATCAGGAGTGACAATGGAAATGAGTTCAAGAATTCTGTCATGAGAGCATTTTGTGAAGAAAATGGGATTTTGCATGAGTTTTCAGCAGTAAGAACTCAACAACAAAATGGAGTAGTAGAAAGGAAGAACAGATCACTTATTGAAGCTGCAAGGACAATGCTTGAAGAATCTAAATTACCAACATATTTCTAGGATGAAGTTGTAAATACTGCATGCTACACTCAGAATATTTCTCTGGTTAATCAAGCAAAATGCATGACTCCCTATCAATTGTTCAAGAACAAGAAGCCAACTCTAAATTTTCTTCATGTCTTTGGCTGCAAATTTTATATCTTGAGAAATCAAACTGATCAGAATGGGAAGTTTGATGCAAAAGCAGATGAAGGAATTTTTGTTGGATATGCTGTTGGTAAAGCATATAGAGTCTACAATCTAAGAACCAACATTGTGGTGGAATCAATACATGTTGTATTTGATGATAAAAAGATTGAAAGACTACAAGATGGAGATTACCATGAGAGCCTCAAATTTGACAATGTGAAGATGGTTAGTGATGACAGTGATGATGAAAGTGATCAAGAAATAGAATCAAAGGATAATGCAGAAAAATCCACTACCAATGAAGCACAAAATTCAACATCTGTTGAGTTGCAAAATGCTTCATCTGTCGGGAGACAATCTGCTTTATCCGTCGGGAGACAACCAGCTTCATACATCGGTACTCAAAACTCACCATCCGTTGGGTCATCAAAAGAAGCTGGAAGTCAAGATAGATCACTTACAGAAAGTTCCCCTTTCTCAAATCAAAGATCCATTAACTGTAATAACCCTAAAATTTTGAACTCTTTGTAACCCTTATGAATAGTGATTTCAAGGTTTTTAACTTGATTTTTCTTATTTTTCCTTTAAGATCCAAGCATCCCTAAGACATCTCAAGGCTTCTTAAGGCTTCCTAGCTACTCACATCACTTCAAGGAAGGTATATCATCTCCAAACCCTAGCTTTACTTTGTATATTAGGATGATTTTGGTTGTTATGGTAATAGAGTAGCTTAATGCTTGTTGGTTTAGAGTTTGGGTTGGAATGGTGGTGAATTGAATGTTGAAATCTTATGGTTTGGTTAAAGGACTTAAGTATAGTTTAAATTCAAGTTTAAGAATAAGTATAATTGTTAATATTGAGTTTATTGGGGCTGTTATGATGTATTGTGGATGGATGTTGGTTGTATGGATGGATTGGGATTGATTGGTGGTTGTATTTGAATGGTATAAAATTGGGAAATCGCGTAAACATAGCCGTCGTAATGTCCGATTTACTTTAGACTGCTTTTGTTCATAACATTAGGACCCGAGAATTCCCTGCTAGGTTTTGACCATTGACATGTTTAGATATTTCATGTTACGAGCATCGTTTTGATATGTGGTTCGTTTGATTCCGATGTACGGTTTGGGAGAAACGGTTGTTTTAAGTAACGACGTTTCGCGAACGAAACATTACCCCTCGCCTTACTTTGAAACATAGGTTAAAGACCTAAAAAGGGTTAATTAGTGTATGAAACAATTATATTAAGTGTTTTAGGCAGTTAGTAAGACACTCGCGAAAGAATCGCCTTAAAACTCGTAATGGTTAATTTATTAAAAATGGTGGAGCCGAGGGTACTCGAGTGACTTAAGAGAATCAGTAAGCGCAAAGCGAGCGTTAGAGTCTAATTTGGTTAAAGTATAGATTTACAAGTGACTTTGGTTTAATTCCAACTCACATGTTGTTTATAGGTTACCAGACTCGTCCCGAGCCATTTGTAACCCCCAGTCGCTCAGGCAAGTTTTCTACCCGTATGACTGTTGTTGTGATGTATATGTGTATATGCATGATCTTACGATAAATGCATATTTGTTATTAGCAAATTCTTGCGATATATTGTAGCATGTGATATGGTATATATGCATGCCTGTTTCATATTCTTGATTTATATATCTGTTGGTTCAATGCTTATAGTTGCATAATACCTATGCTAGAGATAAGCGGTATTTGAGTATACCCTTAGTATAGGGGATAAAAAGGTGAACTTTTTCTAAAACCGGGAGGCGAGGCTCCCGAGTATAATATATATATATATATATATTTATATATATATGGATATAGTTTTCAAAACTATTGATCGAATAAGGTTTATTCGATAACTTTATATTAATTAATGAATATTATTTGAATATTAATTCGAGGACTTATGACTCTGTTTATTATATTTAATGATTATTAATTGGATATTCATTGGAGGATGTATGACTCCGTTTATTTTATTTAATGAATATTATTTATAATATTCATTCGAGGTATTATGACTCCGCTTATTATTTAATAATATTCTTTATTTTATTAAAGAATAATGTTTCGATAATCAAACTTATTTTCGATTATTCAAATAAGGATAGTACTTTCATATAAGTATATCTTTGGTTATTTAATATCCATTTCAAGTATAAGTTTTAAAACTTCTACTTCGATTATTTTTAGAAGGATTATCTTTATGAGAATATTATTTAAATAATAATATTCAGATATTTTCTAATATATCGGGATTGATTTATTTTAATAAATCAACAGTACTCCAAACATTCTTAAAATGTTTTCGAGTCTTCAAAATAATTTTTTTTAAAGTTAGAGTGGACCCCAAAACTCATTTTTATATTTAAGATCTTCCTTTCAAAGGGGATTTAAATACTCGCTCAAAACCTGGGGGATCCAGCTCTGTGGTGCATTTTACATTCGCAACGTGGTTGCTGTTTTAAGAAAACAAATGAATTGATTACTTACCCAATGTTCGGGAAGTAAGCCCATCTAATTGAGTCGGCATAAGCGACAGGCTGGGGTACGGTCTATCAAAGTGTAAGTGGCTGGGTGGCAGTCCATCAACGCATAAGAGGCCGGGTGGCGGTCCAGCACAAGGTCCTTATGTGGCCAGGGTGATGACCGGTGGGGGATTCATCCATCTACTAGTAGAAATGGTTACTTATTGGTATCTTTGCCTGATCAGCAAGATATCGGGTTTATGCCAAAATTCTTTTCCTTTCCAAAATTCATTGGATGTTACAAACTCTGTTCATACTTTACATAACAGAGGTTCCAGGAAATGTTTAAGAGATATATATGTGGATATATATCGGGACTAAATAAAGTATCTCGTATCTTTATCATTCAATAATATTTCAAAGATTGAATCTATTCAAGTCTTAACTTGTGGTCTCATCTATGGGATGACCTTTTTAAACCTATAATACTTTGAACAGGGGTAGTTCAAGTAGCCTTATAAATGATATAAGTATAGTGAAGTATTTGGTAACTTCATCTTCCTTTAAGCTTATATCCAGTAAGTAATTATCTTACACTTGATAAAGGTTTTCAGTAAGTTATCTATTAGATACTTGCATTATTGATTACACTATATATTATCTTGCGAGCTGTAATGCTCACTCTTGCTTTATTTCTTCATCATAAAACAACAGTTAGGATAGATGGCCAGGCTCAAGCAGACCCAGTGCAAGAGCGTGGGAAGCGCCCCGCGCCTTCCTGTTGAGATCGTAGTTGCTATAGCTGTAGAGGTAGATCTATCTGTAGATCAGACATTCTACTTTTGAGAATCAATTATGTATAATTATAACTTGTGGCAGATAATGGCAATTAACTGTAAACTTATCAAGTAATCATTTTGGGTTGTAATAACTTTTAATTGTGGATTCAAGGACTTGTACTTATTTCAATTTCATCTCTGAGACTATGACGTGTGGTGGTGTGTGTTAGTGTGGGGTCACAGCATGATGTTGTTTATTATTAATTAAGTTAAGTGATAATTGTGGGAAGAAAGACCGTGACGACCCGGATCCCTGACCCCAAATCTGGGGGTGTTATAGAAATGGTATCAGAGCCAAGCGTTATAAACCTCAGAGATGATGCGACGATATAATAACAAACTCACAAAGATAATAAGAACTCTTGCCAAGTTCATGGTCGGACTACTTAAAGTAGCGCTGACAGTTAAAACCCTTACAGGAACCCTTATAAGTATCATGATAGTAACTTAGCTCGTTTAATGTGTAGGCGCATGAGATAGAGGACCCTGAGATGTTCGAGCGTGAGCATGATGAGGCACTGCTAGATGTCGAGGATCAGGAGGAGCCTGAGATGAAGGAGGATGAGGAGGACCCCTCAGAGGAGTTAGAGACAGAGGTCATTACTATTTCAGATGAGGAGGACCCGGATGAGGTCCCAGTAGCTGAGGAGCGTGTCGGACCTATGGTAGTGTACACTGGTACCCCTTTACCCACACTCCCAGTGGTCAGAGCTCCTACCCCTCCACTACCATCCTGGAGCACTTATGATGACAGCTCTGAGACTGATACTCCCGAGCCTAGGCAGACTGAGGAGGCACCCCCAGCGGCTCCGGATTCACCACCTCTCGACCCTGCCCATAGGCAGTCTTTGTTAGCCCACGACTATGTTCAGGATGTACTGAGGACCCGATTGGCTGTTGCTGAGGCCCGGCTGGATGAGGTCAGGAGGGAGTTGGATGCGGAGAGGGCGGGTAGGCGTACCCGAGCTTATGAGACTAGGGCTGCTATACCCCGATCCTTGAGGAGGGAGCTGACGGGGATAGAGCTCACGTCCCGAGCGAGACTCAGATCGCTCCAGGAGGACAGGCATGGTAGGATCTCCAGGCGGCAGGCCGACTATATCTTCCGTCGTGCGATGGAAAGGGTATGGGAGCTGACCCGCTCCAGTGTGTGATTCAGGATTGATGATGGGATAGTCTAGTTGTCTAGTTAGTCGAGGCCTTAGTAAGAGCCAATTTTCCGGGATAGTTGACTTGTATATAGCATCCCTTTTTCTGACTAGACAAATAGACTCTTGTGTATCACTTTTGGGACAGATGGCTGTAGCACTTTGTACTTTTAACCAGATCGAAACTATGTATTTCTCGCATTATGTATATATTTGTTTCCTTTCGGTTCAGTTCCTTAGTGACGAGATCACTGTTTTTATCATTATTATTACTGCACTTCTTATTAGAACTGTCATAATATAATAGAATTGCGAGATACATTCTCCCCATTATAGAGCTGTGCAAGGCACAATGTTGTGTATGATTGTGACCTAATGTTGAATTTCCCAATAATTTTTTTTTATTATCAGTAGCATGCCGCCAAGAAAGATTGGAACTAGGGCGAACCCTGGATCTGAGGACCAGGGAAGCCATAACCAGGATGATAGGAACCAGGAACACAGTGAAGAGGAAGACAAGGATTATGTGGAACAGGATGACTCCCTGTATGAAGAGGAAGAGGAAACATATGATGTTGGGGGATTTGAGATAGAGGCTGAAGAAGGAGAAACTGAGGTTGAGCAACCAGTACCAAACCCAGGCATAGATCCCATGGGCCAGTTCATGCAACTACTAAGGCATAACTTGGAACGTCAACCCAACCCACCCCCTCAAGGAAATAACAATGCTGTGGCAAACTCTTTCAGGGCTTTTAAGTCCCTTAAGCCCCCTGAGTTCCACGGATCAGCCGACCCAGTTGAGGCAAGGGCATGGTTAAAGGAAATGGAGAAATCCTTTGAGATTTTGAGTACCGATGAGGCATAAAAGACTGTATTTGCTACCTACCTTCTGAAAGGAGAGGCCAACTACTGGTGGGAGGCCAAGAAAAACATGGAGACAAATGATATCATAACCTGGGAGAGATTCCGTCAGTTGTTTCTGGGAAAGTATTTCCCGAGGTTTATGGAAAACCAGATGGAGCTCAAGTTCCTGGAGCTAAAGCAGAATAACTTATCTGTAGCAGAGTACGAAGCAAAATTTACTGAGTTATCAAGGTTTGTGCCGGAATTTGTGAGCACCGAGGAAAAGAAAGCTAGGAGGTTTCAGCAGGGACTGGAACCGTGGATTCAGAATAGGGTGGCAATCCCTGAGCTTACGGATTATGCCACTCTGGTGCAAAAGGAAACAATTGTAGAAGCCGGAAGTGAATAGATGCAGAAGGAAAGAGAGAAGAAGGGAATAAAGAGGAAAAGTATGAGCATGGGTGGGGGTTCCGCAGGAAGGAGCTTCCCAACTAGATTTAATCGAGGAGCGGTGTCCCTACGGGGAAAGAACACTGGGTTTAAGCGGCCAATGAGCGTGAATGTGAGCCAGAGCGGCCAGAAGTCAAGAATGTCCTATTCCAACCAGTTTTGACCCCCATTGCCAGCCTGTAACACTTGTGGAAGGATGCATTCTGGGGAGTGTAAAGGAAAGCCGGTAATCTGCTTCAAGTGTGGTCGAGAGGGTCACTATTCGGACAAGTGCACTTCACCAACCCCAATTACCCGCCCAACCACCACTTGTCATCAGTGTGGATGCCTGATAAGTGGATTTTATATCCACTTGGAATGCTTTATTACAAGCTTAAATTGGTGTTTTGGACTCAAGTTGTTGGTATTTTGATGTGTTTTTGTGTGTTTGCATTTCAGGTATCAGTTAAATGAAGAAAAGAGCTTTTAAAGGAAATATGATGAAAAGTGATCAGAATTGGAAGCCAAGGCCATTGTCAAGTTGTAGAGAATCTCAATAGCTTCGCGTGGGCAGTTGAATCGCCTAATTCTGACGAGTAGAACTCAAGTTATGGTCAAAACAAGATTTATCAGAATATTTTTCCAGTCAGTGGTTGAGCGCCCGCTCAGCAGAGCTGAGCGCCCGCTCAGAGAGCTGAGCGCCTGCTCAGGAGAGCTGAGCGGCCGCTCAGGGCGCGGCTGGTCGCTGATTTCGCTGTAAAAGCCTTTTTTGAGTAGAATTTGACGATTTTAAGGGTCCAGGTCCACTAGGGGCGTATATATACTTAAAAAAAAGGGTTTTCATCATCCAGGAAGATTGGGATACCAAGGAGAAGACCTAGAAGCACAGAACAACTCCAAAAATGAAGATCTTGTTTTCATCTTGTGATTCTTTGAATTAGTTGTAACTTTGGATGCTCGTTTTCATTCTTGTTGAACCTAGATCTCATTTATTCGTACTTTGATTATTATTTAGTTTATTAAGACCTTGTTTATACCATGCTTTCATTGGAACCCATGGTGACGATGAGTTCGATTATGGGCTAATCATTGTCATGGGGTTCTAGCGGATTTACTTATGGATTTCAATAGTTAATTTGTTTCGATATCCTGGTGTGTGGTGATTGATTGATATCCTAGTATTGGTTGTGCTTATTCGTCTTATGTGCGTAGCTAACATATAAGATAGTGTGTTAATCTCTATTGAAGCGACAGTGAATATAGAGGTTTAGAACTTGCCATGCTAGCATAGGTTCATGTATGTGTATGCATGATTCGTAGGTAACTCTAACCGTTTTACTTGCCCTATGTAATCAAGATAGATAACTTGTGCTTAAACCGTTATGTTGTCAAATTCTATATACATATAGGGTCTCAATATAATTGGTGCCTATTCAGCTTCTATCTCTTTTGTGGATGTCTGGTAGAATGGTACTCGTGCAACGAAAGTTGGCGTTTATCAGTTTCGTGTTATCTGATTAGTGTCCTCACCATCACATGCTAAGGTTAAGAACAATAAGGCTATTGAATGAAGTATTTAATGAAGTTAGGATCCCATGTTTGTCATATATAGTACTTCAACCTCAATTCTCTTAGTTAATGTTATTTAGTATAATCTCTTAGTTTAATAAAAACCCAATTTGTTATTTGTCTTAGCATTGAGCGATAACCATACATTGTTGCATAGGTGCATAAATTGAATTTAACCTAAACCAGTCTCTGTGGGAACGAATCTGATTTATATCTTATACTACTTGCGAACGTGTATACTTGCTTGAATAATAGCGCGTGTTTTCGCCCTAACAAGTTTTTGGCGCCGCTGCCGGGGACTCGGTGTTAATTTTTAGTTTATGTGCTTGTCATCAGTGGTCGTTAAAGTTCACTAACTCAGATTCTTTTACTTTCATAGATTATTTGTTTGTGTTTCAGGTACTCATTACAATGGGAGATCCAGCAGCACGAACGAAAGCCTTGATGGATTTTTCTCAACCCAAGATCAATGACATTCAATCTAGCATTGTCCGGCCAGCTATCACAGCTAATACCTTTGAGATCAAGCCTGGCATAATACAATGGGTTGGGAGCACAGTCCAGACCCATGCTCGATGCAGCATCAGGCGGAGCATTATGGGCAAAGAGCTATAAGGAAGCTTATGATCTAATTGAACTGATGGCTGCTAATGAATATCAGTATCCAACCCATAGATATCCACAGGGCAAGGTAGCAGGAGTACTTGAGGTGGATACAGCTACGGCTATCACTGCTCAACTAAAGGCGTTGTCTATGAAGATCGATTCTCTGGCTAACTATGGTGTTAAGCAGATAATTAGTGTTTGTGAGCTGTGTGCAGGTCCGCATGCGACAGAGCAATGCGCTATATCTAGCGACTCAGCTCAGTTTGTGAGAAACTTTCAGAGATCGCAACAACCAGTTCCAGACACTTATCATCCTGACAACTGGAATCATCCTAACTTCAGTTGGAGCAACAATCAGAATGTGATACAACAGCCATTCCAGCAGTTTGGAAATAAGCTATTTAACCCTCCTGGTTTTCAGCAACAATTTACACCAAGACAACAACTCCAACTTCAACAACAAAATCATGATGCAGGTCTATCTTCGAATGAAAAATCTGAATTAGAGGAGTTGAGGCTTATGTGCAAAAACCAGGCTCTTATATGCCAAAGCCAAGCTGTTTCTATCAAGACTCTGGAGAACCAAATAGGGCAAATTGCTAATGCCTTATTGAATCGACCACCAGGAACGCTTCCTAGTGATACAGAAGCCAATCCAGGAAAGAGGGAAGTTGAAGAACATGTGAACGCCATCACCTTAAGGTCTGGAAAGGTCGCAAGCCCCCAAATTCAGCAAGACGAAGAGCCTGAAAAATCTCAAGATTCAGAAAATACAGTTGTGGCTGAAGAAGATGTGCAGAAGGAAGTAGAGGTGGAACCAAGGAAGACTACTGTGGAACACACTCCTCCTGAGGGTAATACAGGGGAGAAACAGATCTATCCTCCACCTCCTTTTCCAAAGAGGCTGCAGAAGAAAAATCCGGATAAGCAGTTTGAGAAGTTTTTGGAGGTGTTCAAGAAACTTCATATCAACATACCTTTCGCTGAAGCTCTTGAACAAATGCCTAGCTATGCGAGGTTTATGAAAGGTATTCTCTCTCGGAAAGTGAAGCTCGATGACTTAGAGACTGTTGCTCTAACGGAGGAATGCAGTGCTGTGCTGCAACAGAAGTTGCCTCTGAAGCTTAAAGATCCTGGAAGCTTTACTATTCCTTGCACCATCGGAAACTTGTCGTTCGACAAGTGTTTATGTGATTTAGGAGCTAGCATCAATCTGATGCCCTTATCTATCTTCAAGAAGCTTGGTCTGCCTGAGCCGAAACCAACATACATGTGATTGCAACTAGCTGACCGTTCCATCGCTTATCTACGAGGTATAGTGGAGGATGTCTTGGTCAAGGTGGATAAACTCTTCTTCCCTGCTGACTTTGTAATTCTTGATTTCGAGGAAGATAAGAAGATTCCCATTATCTTGGGAAGACCATTCTTGGCTACAGGCCAAACTATGATCGATGTGCAAAAAGGAGAGCTTACGATGAAGGTTCATGATCAGAAGGTCACTTTCAATGTGTTCAAGGAAATAAAATTAACCACAGCTAAAGAGGAGTGCTTTAAAGTAGAGCAAATTCAGGTTTTGAATGCACCTCTGTGGAAGAGGAAGTTGGATGTGCCATTCAATTCTCTTGGGTTAGCAGAGCTGAAAATTTCTCAGGATCGTCTCGAGTCATCTATTGAAGATGCTCCTACACTTGAGCTCAACCCACTACCAAATCACTTGAGTTATTCATTCTTAGGTGCACCCCCTGACAAGGGGTTGGGATATATCTTTGATGATGTAGAGGGTAGCCGAACGGATCCTCCAGTGCCTATAGAGGGTTCTTCTCATGTGCAGCAGGTAGTTGATAGGACTGGTGTTGGTGACGAGCAGTACAGGCGAGTAATTAGGCGTATGGAGGCCATGCACGACATTCACCGTCATTTGGCTGAAGATTTGACACATGCTTTCGGTACTATTTTCCGAGACACTAGTGGCGAGGTTGATTGGCCACCTGATCCTCCACCCGACGAGGGTGAATCTCCCGCTAATTAGGTATGCCTGAAATCCTTATTATTGCCTTCAATGAGGACATTGAAAATTTTAAGTTTGGGGGTGATAATGTAAGGATTAGTAGTGTGTGTCCATATAGATTCATATAGATTTATGTTGCATGTTTAGTTGTAGTTCATTCATATTTTTGCATGATTGTTCATGTAGGACATATTTGTTTATTTTTATGTAATTTCATATAGTTGTATTTGCATGCATATTTAGCATGATCCCTTAAGATGAACTATGATATTTGATAAGTTGATGTTGATTTCAGTGTGGTGATGACGAATAGAGGGATGTTTAAGTCCTAATGAATTGATTTGCATGCCAGAAACAAATATTTTCACAAAGTCTTATAGGGTTGCTTTTGATCTAGATCATGATCATACTTGTTTGTTGTTGAGATTTAATCACTTGGTTATATTTAGAATTTGTGATATTCTCGTAGTGACGTAAAAACACTGATTCTTTTTATCTGGAGAAAAACTTGGATTTCATTGCTAGTTGTTGTAAGGCTAGGTGTCAAATGGCTAGTAGCCGGCTCATATTTTTATGAGTAGTCTAGGGTTGAATGAGATGGAGCGAAACGCACTCATTCAGAAATTGTTGAAAAAAAAGGAAAAAAAAAAGAAAAAAGAGAAAAAAAAGAAAGAAAAAAAGTATGTGTTTATGCATAATTGATCAAGAGTGAGCTCTTTAATACTCGAGTTATTAAGTTCTAGGGGACTTTGTGCCTAGTGACCTAAGGTTTTTTTTAGTCTGGGATCCGTTAACCTAACGCTCGCTACATGGGTATTATTGCATAACTCTTTTGGGACCTCATTCATTGCACGATCAAATAAACATCTTTGCTATGTGTTCAATAATAGTGTGAATCCTTGTATAACTCTAGTAGAAAGGAGGTGTTGTGAGTCATAATGCGTTTATTGTCTATTCTGTTTATAAACTTTTGATTGTTTCAATGATAGATAAGTTAGGGTTATTGATCTAGTATCGAGAGTATATCTGTTAAGCATCCACACACACACGTTTCTGGTTTGTGACTTGGTTTGTGGGATTTATTCAAACTCTGTTTCAAGTTATTGCATTCTTAGAGGCATTGGCTTATTCATTTGGTTATGGTTATTCTGAGGGGATCGATTGCATTGTCATTTAGTTGTATTCACATAGTTGCATTCATGCATTAGGTTTATTTTGTAGTTTTGAGTCTGTTTATGCTTGAGGACAAGCATCGATTCAAGTTTGGGGGTGTGATAAGTGGATTTTATATCCACTTGGAATGCTTTATTACAAGCTTAAATTGGTGTTTTGGACTCAAGTTGTTGGTATTTTGATGTGTTTTTGTGTTATTGCATTTCAGGTATCAGTTAAATGAAGAAAAGAGCTTTTAAAGGAAATATGATGAAAAGTGATCAGAATTGGAAGCCGAGGCCATTGTCAAGTTGTAGAGAATCTCAATAGCTTCCTGTGGGCAGTTGAATCGCCTAATTCTGACGAGTAGAACTCAAGTTATGGTCAAAACAAGATTCATCAGAATATTTTTCCAGTCAGTGGCTGAGCGCCCGCTCAGCAGAGCTGAGCGCCCGCTCAGAGAGCTGAGCGCCCGCTCAGGAGAGCTGAGCGGCCGCTCAGGGCGCGGCTGGTCACTGATTTCGCTGTAAAAGCCTTTTTTGAGTAGAATTTGACGATTTTAAGGGTCCAGGTCCACTAGGGGCGTATATATACTTAAAAAAAAGGGTTTTCAACATCCGGGAAGATTGGGATACCAAGGAGAAGACCTAGAAGCACAGAACAACTCCGAAAAAGAAGATCTTGTTTTTAACTTGTGATTCTTTGAATTAGTTGTAACTTTGGATGCTTATTTTCGTTCTTGTTGAACCTAGATCTCGTTTATTCGTACTTTGATTATTATTTAGTTTATTAAGACCTTGTTTATACCATGCTTTCATTGGAACCCATGGTGACGATGAGTTCGATTATGGGCTAATCGTTGTCATGGGGTTCTAGCGGATTTACTTATGGATTTCAATACTTAATTTGTTTCGATATCTTGGTGTGTGGTGATTGATTGATATCCTAGTATTGGTTGTGCTTATTCGTCTTATGTGCGTAGCTAACATATAAGATAGCGTGTTAATCTCTATTGAAGCGACAGTGAATATAGAGGTTTAGAACTTGCCATGCTAGCATAGGTTCATGTATGTGTATGCATGATTCGTAGGTAACTCTAACCGTTTTACTTGCCCTATGTAATCAAGATAGATAACTTGTGCTTAAACCGTTATGTTGTCAAATTCTATAGACATATAGGGTCTCAATATAATTGGTGCCTATTCAGCTTCTATCTCTTTTGTGGATGTTTGGTAGAATGGTACTCGTGCAACGAATGTTGGCGTTTATCAGTTTCGTGTTATCTGATTAGTGTCCTCACCATCACATGGTAAGGTTAAGAACAATAAGGCTATTGAATGAAGTATTTAATGAAGTTAGGATCCCATGTTTGTCATATATAGTAATTCAACCTCAATTCTCTTAGTTAATGTTATTTAGTATAATCTCTTAGTTTAATAAAAACCCAATTTGTTATTTGTCTTAGCATTGAGCGATAACCATACATTGTTGCATAGGTGCATAAATTGAACTTAACCTAAACCAGTCTCTGTGGGAACGAATCTGATTTATATCTTATACTACTTGCGAACGCGTATACTTGCGTGAATATTAGCGCGTGTTTTCGCCCTAACAACGCCCGGGTCATTGGAAGAAGGAATGCCCAATGAACAAACCAGCAGCTTCGGGAGCAAGCAGGGCTGCTTCTAATAAGCCACCTATTGCAAGGACTTTCAACATGACAGTCCAGGATGCTATGAAAGATTCAGATGTGATAGCAGGTACCCTTTCTCTAAATTCAGTCAGTGCAAACGTTTTATTTGATTCAGGAGCAACTAAATCTTTTATATCAAGGGACTTTGCTCGTAAATTAAGACTTAAAGCTGAACCCTTGATAGAGCCCTTACAAGTAGAAATAGCCAACCATGAAGTTATTCTTGTTAATCTGATTCACCCCACTTGTGAGTTAGGCATAAGGGGACAATCTTTCAGTGTTGATCTGATTCCTTTTAAGTTAGGGGAATTTGATATAATTTTGGGAATGGACTGGCTATCTAGCAATGATGCTCAGATAGACTGTAAGGGGAAGAAAGTTAAGTTGAATATTCCAGGAAAGAAAGAAGTCATATTTAGGGGAAAGAGGCAGACGCAGAAATTTTTGACCATGGCCCAGGCAAGAAGGATGCTACGAAAAGGAAACGAGGCTTATCTTGCCTATGTGGTAGACACGCAAAAGGAGGTGCCCAACTTATAAGATATTCCAGTAGTCAACGAATTTGAAGATGTATTCCCACAAGACCTTCCGGGATTACCACCCGATAGAGTGATTGAATTTGTGATTGAGTTGGCCGCAGGGACGACGCCAGTTTCAAAAGCACCTTACCGGTTATCCCCGTTAGAAATGAAGGAATTAGCTATCCAATTGCAGGAACTTTTGGATAAGGGTATGATAAGACCCAGTGTGTCTCCATGGGGAGCACCGGTTTTATTTTTTAAGAAGAAAGATGGGAGCATGAGGCTGTGCATTGACTATCGAGAGTTGAACAAGCTAACCATAAAGAACAGGTACCCGTTACCTAGAATAGACGATCTGTTCGACCAGCTAAAGGATTCTGTTTATTTTTCCAAGATTGACCTGAGAACTGGATATCACCAACTAAAGATTAAACCCGAAGATATCCCCAAGACAGCGTTCCGTACCAGGTATGGGCATTATGAGTTCTTGGTAATGTCCTTTGGATTAACCAACGCCCCAGCGGCTTTCATAGATTTAATGAATAGAGTATTTAAGAAGTACTTGGACAAGTGTGTGATAGTTTTTATCGATGATATCTTAATCTACTCAAGGACTGAGGCAGAACATGCAGAGCATTTGAGGATAGCTCTAGGAATACTCAGAGAGGAACAATTATATGCCAAATTCTCGAAGTGTGAATTCTGGAGGAATGAAGTACAGTTTTTAGGACATGTAATCAATAAAGAAGGCGTATTGGTCGACCCCTCCAAGATAGAGGCGGTCTCAAATTGGGAAAGGCCAACCACACCCACAGAGGTAAGGAGTTTCATAGGATTGGCCGGCTACTATCGTAGATTTGTACAGGACTTTGCGAAGATCGCAACCCCTTTGACACGACTTACTCGTAAGACAGAGAAGTTTGAATGGACGGAGAAATGCGAGAACAGTTTTCAGGAATTAAAGAAAAGGTTGGTAACGGCCCCGGTGTTGGCATTGCCAGACGGAAAAGGAGATTTTGTGATATATAGTGACGCGTCGCACAAAGGATTAGGGTGTGTGCTTATGCAGCACGGTAAAGTGATTGCGTATGCATCAAGACAACTGAAGGAATACGAGATTAGATATCCTACCCATGATCTTGAGCTAGCGGCAATAGTTTTTGCCTTAAAAATTTGGAGGCACTACTTGTATGGAGAGAAGTGCGAGATTTTCACAGACCATAAGAGCCTCAAGTACATATTTACGCAGAAAGAGCTCAATATGCGCCAGAGGAGATGGTTAGAGCTAATCAAGGACTATGATTGTGAGATTCTCTATCATCCGGGGAAAGCCAATGTGGTGGCTGATGCCCTTAGTAGAAAGGAAAGACTCAGAATGATAACAACTTTGGAAGAATTGATAAGGGATTTTGAGAGAATGGAAATAGAAGTAAAGGTAACCGGAACCGAAACTGAAAAGCTTTTTGAGATCTCAATACAGCCAGAGTTATTGGAAAAGATCAAATTGTGCCAAGAGAAAATAATGAATGAAGGCAGAGAGTCAATGACTGGAGAGGAGATCCATACTGAGAAAGATGATAAAGGGATAATGAGGTACTCCTACCGGATTTGGGTTCCGAATGTTCAAGAGCTTAAAGATAAGATTTTGGATGAAAGCCATAGTTCAAGGTATTCCATTCACCCGGGAAGCACCAAGATGTATAGGGATTTGAAAGAGTATTACTGGTGGCCCAACATGAAGAGGGATGTAGCAGAATGGGTGAGCAAATGATTGACTTGCCAAAGAGTAAAGCCAGAGCACCAGAGACCCAGTTGACTTTTACGACCCCTGGAGATTCCCGAATGGAAATGGGAACAGATAGCGATGGATTTTGTTGTAGGCTTGCCAAGGACGAAAGCCAATCATGATGCCATATGGGTAATTATAGACCGACTGACAAAGTCAGCTCATTTTATTCCTATCAATGAGAGATACACAGTCGATAGACTGGTGGACATTTATCTTAAGGAAATAGTGACGCGACATGGAGTCCCAGCGTCCATTGTCTCAGACCGAGACCCCAGATTCAACTCCAGATTTTGGAGGAGCTCTCAAGAATGTGCAGGGACGAAGTTAAATATGAGTACCGCGTACCATCCCCAGACGGATGGGCAGAGTGAAAGGACCATCCAGACACCAGAGGATATGTTGAGAGTCTGTGCAATAGACTTTAAAGGAAGTTGGGATGATCACTTGCCGTTGATCGAGTTTTCTTATAACAATAGCTTTCATGCTAGCATCGGAATGCCGCCTTATGAGGCCCTGTACGGAAGAAGGTGTCAATCTCCCTTATACTGGGATGAAGTAGGGGAGCGGAAGATGCTCGGACCCGAAGTGGTCCAAAGGACCAAAGACATAGTGGATCTTATCAGAGGGCGGCTTGTAGCAGCCCAAGACAGACAGAAGAAATATGCAGACCTAGCCGAAAGGACAAGGAGTATGAAGTAGGGGACTTAGTACTACTAAAAGTGTCCCCTTGGAAGGGGTTAATGAGATTCGGAAAGAAAGGAAAACTAAGCCTAAGATACATTGGACCTTTTGAGATACTAAGACGGATTGGGAAGTTGGCTTACGAGCTATCCTTACCCCCGAACCTACAACAAGTTCATAATGTGTTCCATGTGTCAATGCTAAGGAAGTATCATCGGGATGCCAGACACATAGTGGAGTACGAGCATGTGGATATGCAACCAGATATGACTTACGTGGAGAAACCAGTAAAGATTATGGATAAGAAGGAGCAGGTGCTTCGGAACAAAGTGATCAAGCTAGTCAGAGTGCTATGGCAGAATCACAATATGGAAGAATCAACTTGGGAACTAGAGAGCGCAATGCTAGAAAAGTACCCCTAATTGTTTTCTATTTAATTCCGGGACGGAATCCTTTTAAGGAGGGGAGACTGTAATAACCCCAAAATTTTTAACTCTTTGTAACCCTTATGAATAGTGATTTCAAGGTTTTTAACTTGATTTTTCTTGTTTTTCCTTTAAGATCCAAGCATCCCTAAGACATCTCAAGGCTTCTTAAGGCTTCCTAGCTACTCACATCACTTCAAGGAAGGTATATCATCTCCAAACCCTAGCTTTACTTTGTATATTAGGATGATTTTGGTTGTTATGGTAATAGAGTAGCTTAATGCTTGTTGGTTTAGAGTTTGGATTGGAATGGTGGTGAATTGAATGTTGAAATGTTATGGTTTGGTTAAAGGACTTAAGTATAGTTTAAATTCAAGTTTAAGAATAAGTATAATTGTTAATATTGAGTTGATTGGGGCTGTTATGATGTATTGTGGATGGATGTTGGTTGTATGGATGGATTGGGATTGATTGGTGGTTGTATTGGAATGGTATAAAATTGGGAAATCGCGTAAACATAGCCGTCGTAATGTCCGATTTACTTTAGACTGCTTTTGTTCATAACATTAGGACCCGAGAACTCCCTGCTAGGTTTTGACCATTGGCATGTTTAGATAGTTCATGTTACGAGCATCATTTTGATATGTGGTTCGTTTGATTCCGATGTACGGTTTAGGAGAAACGGCCGTTTTAAGTAACGACGTTTCGCGAACGAAATATTACCCCTCGCCTTACTTTGAAACATAGGTTAAAGACCTAAAAAGGGTTAATTAGTGTATGAAACAATTATATTAAGTGTTTTAGGCAGTTAGTAAGACACTCGCGAAAGAATCGCCTTAAAACTCGTAATTGTTAATTTATTAAAAATGGTGGAGCCGAGGGTACTCGAGTGACTTAAGAGAATCAGTAAGCGCAAAGCGAGCGTTAGAGTCTAATTTGGTTAAAGTATAGATTTACAAGTGACTTTGGTTTAATTCCAACTCACATGTTGTTTATAGGTTACCAGACTCGTCCCGAGCCATTTGTAACCCCCAGTCGCTCAGGCAAGTTTTCTACCCGTATGATTGTTGTTGTGATGTATATGTGTATTTGCATGATCTTGCGATAAATACATATTTGTTATTAGCAAATTCTTGCGATATATTGTAGCATGTGATATGGTATATATGCATGCCTGTTTCATATTCTTGATTTATATATCTGTTTGTTCAATGCTTATAGTTGCATAATACCTATGCTAGAGATAAGCGGTATTTGAGTATACCCTTAGTATAGGGGATAAAAAGGTGAACTTTTTCTAAAACCGGGAGGCGAGGCTCCCGAGTATAATATATATATATATATATTTATATATATATGGATATAGTTTTCAAAACTATTGATCGAATAAGGTTTATTCGATAACTTTATATTAATTAATGAATATTATTTGAATATTCATTCGAGAACTTATGACTCTGTTTATTATATTTAATGATTATTAATTGGATATTCATTGGAGGATGTATGACTCCGTTTATTTTATTTAATGAATATTATTTATAATATTCATTCGAGGTATTATGACTCCGCTTATTATTTAATAATATTCTTTATTTTATTAAAGAATAATGTTTTGATAATCAAACTTATTTTTGATTATTCAAATAAGGATAGTACTTTCATATAAGTATATCTTTGGTTATTTAATATCCATTTCAAGTATAAGTTTTAAAACTTCTACTTCGATTATTTTTAGAAGGATTATCTTTATGAGAATATTATTTAAATAATAATATTCAGATATTTTCTAATATATCGGGATTGATTTATTTTAATAAATCAACAGTACTCCAAACATTCTTAAAATGTTTTCGAGTCTTCAAAATGTTTTTTTTTAAAGTTAGAGTGGACCCCAAAACTCATTTTTATATTTAAGATCTTCCTTTCAAAGGGGATTTAAATACTCGCTCAAAACCTGGGGGATCCAGCTCTGTAGTGCATTTTACATTCGCAACGTGGTTGCTGTTTTAAGAAAACAAATGAATTGATTACTTACCCAATATTCGGGAAGTAAGCCCATCTAATTGAGTCGGCATAAGCAACAGGCCGGGGTATGGTCTATCAAAGTGTAAGTGGTTGGGTGGCAGTCCATCAACGCGTAAGAGACCGGGTGGCGGTCCAGCACAAGGTCCTTATGTGGCCAGGGTGATGACCGGTGGGGGATTCATCCATCTACTAGTAGAAAAGGTTACTTATTGGTATCTTTACCTGATCAGCAAGATATCGGGTTTATGCCAAAATTCTTTTCCTTTCCAAAATTCATTGGATGTTACAAACTCTGTTCATACTTTACATAACAGAGGTTCCAGGAAATGTTTAAGAGATATATATGTGGATATATATCGGGACTAAATAAAGTATCTCGTAACTTTATTTCATTCAATAATATTTCAAAGATTGAATCTATTCAAGTCTTAACTTGTGGTCTCATCTATGGGATGACCTTTTTAAACCTATAATACTTTGAACAGGGGTAGTTTAAGTAGCCTTATAAATGATATAAGTATAGTGAAGTATTTGGTAACTTCATCTTCCTTTAAGCTTATATCCAGTAAGTAATTATCTTACACTTGATAAAGGTTTTCAGTAAGTTATCTATTAGATACTTGCATTATTGATTACACTATATATTATCTTGCGAGCTGTAATGCTCACTCTTGCTTTATTTCTTCATCACACAACAACAGTTAGGAAAGATGGCCAGGCTCAAGCAGACCCAGCGCAAGAGCGTGGGAAGCGCCCCGCGCCTTCCCGTTGAGATCGTAGCTGCTATAGCTGCAGAGGTAGATCTATCTGTAGATCAGACATTCTACTTTTGAGAATCAATTATGTATAATTATAACTTGTGGCAGATAATGGCAATTAACTGTAAACTTATCAAGTAATCATTTTGGATTGTAATAACTTTTAATTGTGGATTCAAGGACTTGTACTTATTTCAATTTCATCTCTGAGACTATGACGTGTGGTGGTGTGTGTTAGTGTGGGGTCACAGCATGAGGTTGTTTATTATTAATTAAGTTAAGTGATAATTGTGGGAAGAAAGACCGTGACGAGCCGGATCCCTGACCCCGGATCTGGGGGTGTTACATTAACTCAGGGGGAGTTTCTAACAATCAAAATTCAATCACACATCAAGACAACAATGAGGCCTCTTCATCTAGAGCCAATCTACCTTAACAAAGGAAATGGACAAAGGATCACCCCTTTGAGCTCATCATTGGTGATGTATCTTCTAGAGTTCAAACAAGGAGAGCAACTCAAGAAGAATGTCTATATATCAGCTTTCTTTCTAAGGAAGAACCAAAGAAGGTAGAAGAAGCTTTGTTGGATCCTGATTGGATTTTAGCTATGCAGGAGGAGCTAAACCAATTTGAGAGGAATAAAGTATGGAAGCTGGTGCCCAAGCCTAAAGGAAAGAATCCAATAGATACCAAATGGGTATTCAATAACAAGATGAATGAAAATGGCATAGTAGTCAGGAACAAAGCTAGATTGGTTGCGAAGGGCTACTGTCAACAAGAAGGAATAGATTTTGATGAAACATTTGCTCCTGTTGCAAGACTTGAAGCCATCAGAATCTTCATAGCCTATGCAGCCCATGCCAATTTTAAAGTCTATCAAATGGATGTCAAAAGTGCCTTTCTGAAGGAGATTTGGAGGAGAAAGTCTATGTCAGTCAGCCTCCTGGTTTTGAAGATCCAAATTTTCCAGAATATGTTTACTATCTTTTGAAAGGACTTTATGGACTGAAGCAAGCACCTAGAGCCTCGTATGACACTTTGTCAAAGTTTCTTTTAGAGAATCACTTCACTAGAGGTACTGTAGACAAAACTCTTCTCTTTAGAAATATTAATGGCTCTAGTATACTTGTTCAAATTTATGTAGATGACATTATTTTTGGCTCTACAAATGAAAAAGTTTGCAAAAAGTTTGCCAAATTAATGCAAAGTTAGTATGAAATGAGTATGATGAGAGAACTAACTTACTTTCTTGGTCTGTAAGTTAAGCAAGTTAGTAATGGAATATTCATTAGTCAAACTAAATACATTTATGATCTTTTAAAGAAGTTTGATCTAATGGATTGCACATCTGCAAAAACTCCCATGGCCACTACAACTAAGCTTGAATTAAACACTACTGAAAAGTCTGTGGATATTTCAAGTTATAGGGGCATGGTTGGCTCACTTCTGTACTTAACAGCTAGTAGGCCAGATATAATGTTTGCTACATGTTTGTGTGCTAGATTTTAGGCTGATCCTAGAGAATCTCACTTAGTAGCTATTAAGAGAATTTTCAAATATCTCAAGGGAACACCAAAACTTGTCATTTGGTACCCTAGAGATTCTGGTTTTGATCTAACTGGTTATTCAGATGCAGATTATGCAGGTTGTAGAATTGATAGAAAAAGTATAATAGGAACCTGTCAATTTCTTGAAAACAAGCTTGTGTCCTAGTTCAGTAAAAAGCAAAATTCAGTTTCCACTTCTACAGCTGAAGCTGAATATATTGCTGCTGGCAGTTGCTGTGAACAAATTTTATGGATGAAAAACCAATTGCTAGACTATGGTCTGCAAGTGGAAAGAATTCCCATTTTCTGTGATGACACAAGGGTAATTGCCATCACTGAAAATCCAGTGCAACATTCAAGAACAAAGCACATAGACATCAAGTACCACTTCATAAGGGAACATGTAATGAATGGTACTGTGGAACTACATTTTGTTCCAAGTGAAAAGCAGCTTGCAGATATATTTACCAAGCCACTGGATGAATCCACCTTTTCAAGGTTGGTAAGTGAGTTAGGTATGCTAAATTTCTCTTGAATCCTTATAAATTGTTTGCAAGTTCTAATGCAGCCAGCAATTTAATTGATTTTTCAGTCATAGATGAAATTTTGGCCAAGTCAAAATTTACATCTCGACGGATGATCACTATCCATCGAGTTTGAACATCCGTCGGTATACATTTTATTAATAAAATCAATTATTTTTTTGGAATATTTTATGACTCGACGGATAACTGATTTATCCTCATCCGTCGAATTGTCTGAATCTTAGCCGTTAATTCTCTGAACATTATCCATCGAGTATACTTACAGTTTATAAGTATAACACGACAGATAATTGAAGGAATTTTTATAGTTTATTTTTAAACGGCTATTTTGGGCAATTCTTTATTGGTCACTTTATTTTACTTTATTATTTTTGACAGTTATTTTTGAGATAGTATAAAAGCATAATTCACTTTCATTACTTTTCTTTTATCATTCTCAAATCATCTGCTCTAAATTCTCTCTTTCTCAAAAGCAATTATCATCTCTATCTCTGCAATTTCCACTCTCTAACAATGGCACCAGTCGTCAAGATCATGTCACAAACTAGATTCATCTATGAGAAGAATAACTTCACGGCTCTAGTAAACAAGGGGATTCAACAGCCTGGTGACTACCACAAAATGATGGATTTTATGAAGAACTGCAAACTCAACTACGCCATGCTAGAATCACCCACCATCTTTTGTGAGGTTGTTGAAGAAATGTGGTCAACTGTTGTGTACAACTCAACTGATAAGACCATCACACTCACTATCAAAAGTAAGGAATTATGTATCAATAGTGATGTTGTTAAAGCATGTTTCAAGATTCCTGATAATACTGTAACTTCACCACACACAGACACTGACATTATTAACATGCTTAACTCCATGAACTATGCGCTGTGAAATTAGGAGGTTGGGTCTTAAAAGGAATGGAGTTATCTATGTGATGTAGTTACAAAGGTATTTTCTGTTAAGATCAGTAAGTTTGATTCTGTCAATATCTTCATGCTTAACATGCTTTACATGCTAGTCACTGATAAGTACTTTAACTTTAGTGATCTTATTTTGTTTGAGTTGGGGTTTAAGTTAGGTGAGCTAAATAAGAGGGGTAAAAATGTTTACTATGCTAGATTTTTCATGATGTTAGCTAACCACCTCTCTGAGGGAATTGTGCTTGAAAACCCAACCAATAAATTGGATTGTTGGGTTCAAAAAAGAAGAATTATTACAGATTTGAACAGGGCAAACCATCACAGAGAGGTGCCACTCTTCTATTTCCCTGTAATGGAAGCACCTCAGGTAAGTGAGGTAATGTCATCTGTCTCTACTATTCCAACCTCTCAAATTTCTTTGCATTCTAGTGTAGCTATGAAAACTGTGTCAATGACCCAACAGTTGCCTACTCAACCTACCAAACCATCAAAAATTTCTAAATCTAAGTCAAAGAAAGCCCCCTCTAGTATCTCTCAAAAGATGCCATTTGCAAAATCCACCAAACCTAAAGAGGGGAGTGTGAAGGTGGGTAAGGCAGGTGAGGGACAGGGTGAACATCAAAGAAGCCCTAAGGATAAGGTTGGAGAGGTGAGTGTTTCCCAGCCTAGCCACACTGCAGTTTCCCAACAGTCTGCAGTGCTTAATAAGGAAATAAGCTCATTGCTAGTTGCATCCTTCCAAAAGGATGTGACCATTGAACAAAGCTCTGAGCCAAGAGCACGGGCAAAAAGGGTAAGGGAAACAAGCTCACTCCAAACCTATACTAGAAAGAAGAAACCAAAAATACTTGGGGATGCACAGGGTTCACACACTGTGTAAACTGGTGCTAAAGACACAGTCACTGCACCTTCTCAAAGTCAGTTTGATGTGGCTCTAATAAATGTGGAGTCACAGCCAAAATCTTTAGTTATAGAAGCACCTCAAACACCAAATTCTCCCACAAACTCTCTGGATGTGGATATGATCAACACATCAATTCCTGATTCCCCTTCTTTAACTCTGTTGGGGAAGCCAAAATCTAGTGCAAGTGAGCATCATCTTTTGGATGATTTATTGGATCACTTGCCAATTCTTTCAGGAACTGTTGAGACATATGTGCCAAAATTTTCATCAATCTGCACAGAGTCCACAATAGTTTCCACTCCTAATTCATTTATTCCTACTCTGTCGATGAATATTGTTCATCCGTCGAGTAGTGATTGTATCCCGACGGATAAGCTTAACAGCAGTTATCCATCGGATAGTCAAACTGCTAACCCGACGGATATCCCTTATCTGTCGAGTGTCTCTGCACAACTTCAAATTTCATCAATTATTTCAAGTGCAGAAGACTTAGTGGTAGTACAATCACTTCTAGTATTGAAGGAAGAGAGTGTTATGAGTGAGTGTCTGGGTTGCTCCCAGGAAAAAGGAGAGGAAAAGAGTGAAAATATGCAATCCAGTTCTTCAGGATTGGCAAAAGAGAGTGTGAGGAGTCCCACCTTAGATGGTGAAGGTGAGGGTGTGAGGGTGGGGAGCCAAGGTGAGACCTTGATGCAACAAAAGAGAGATAATGAGAGAAATGCAGGTACAGGAGATATAAGGATGGATGTCATTGTAAGTGAGTTAATGAATGTCCAGGATGCAGACAGGGAGGGACTATCTCAGCAACCTCAAGCTGTTATAGATTCTACCTCCCTTGATGCTGAGACATTTACTCACCCCGTTCCAGCATATCAACTTCTAGCTGAACAGGGCAATGACAATGCAGAAAGGATGCTTAACTTGGTGCACACCACACAGTCAATGCTAAGAGCTAAGGATGCCATCACAGCTTTACCCTCTACAGCTGGTGATGTTGATTATGAGACTGGTGGTTCAGAAGAATTCTTTGGAGGTGGTGGAGATAGTGAAGAAGAGCCATTGGACATAGGGGGAGAAGTAGGCTCCAGTTCAAGATCAGGCATGCCATCTTGGGCATTTATAAAGCACTGTGATGAACACTACTTCAAGACAACCCTAATTCAACTAATAAATCAGACAAATTCTGCTCTTCAAACCACCACAAATGCCAACACCAAAAAGCTCCTTCAAGCACATCTTGCTTCTCTGCAAATCCAATAAATCCAAGGTTTTCAACATGCTCGAGATGTCAACACTATCAAAGGTGATATTGATGAGATGAAAAAGGCCATTTCTGACAAGATGGACTCTAAACTTCCAGAAGCTACAATGCTTGACATCAAGAGACAGCTCAGGAAAAATTCTGATGTTGCCACAAAGATAGATGCCTTGGATACAAGAATGATAGCAATGGAAGCATCTGTTACAGCAATTCATATACATCAAGCTCAACAAACAGACTTGCTTCAGAAAGGGGGAGACAGAGAATTCTAGGAGTGAGGGGGAGCAAAAAGTGCTCAACATTGAAGTTAGCAAAGTAATTATGCCTTCAATTACTTTCACCAAGCCACCAGCCAAAGATACCATTGATATGATAAATGAAGCAGCAGCCAATTTAAGAGCAGCTGAAAAGGAGCAGTTGAAGCCAATCAACTGGGAGAAGATTGATGAGGATATTCAGAAGAAGTTTGGGCTAGCAAAGAAGCCAGAAAAGTCATCCATTCATCACTCTCAAGTCAGGCAAATCTCTGTGAATGAAATGAGCTTGAACTATCTGGAAAGAGGACAATTATCCTGCATCAAGTCTCCAAAAGCTGAAGTACTTTTGAAGCCAAAGGTGAACTATCCAAAATCATCACTAAAGAACCCTTTGGTTATAGTGTATGAGACACCAAAGCCTGATGAAAAGAAACTGTTATCAAGATCCATTGCCTTCTACAAGGATCTAGCTGATTCAACTTTAAAAAGGAGAATTGCTAAAGTTTTCAGGAATGGTAAAGAAATTTGTGTGGTGGCTGGACATCCTCAATTTGCTGAAGCAAAGAGAGAAGAAAGGTAAGATTGAAGCAAGAAAAGAAGCAAGCTGCTCTAGATGCTAAAAAGGCTAAACAAAAGAAAGAGCAAGCTGCTATCTTGGCCAAGCTACAAGCTGTGAAACCAACACAACAAATTCCTGCTTAGCCATCTGAAATCACTGAATCTCAAGATCCAAAGAAGCAAGTTGAACCATAACTGAAGAAATCTCAAAGATACAAGGAATTGGCCAAAAGAACCAAAAGGAAATTGAACTTTGTTGGTAAGGAATTGGAGGATCAGTTTCCCAAGGAATTCACTCCAACTACAACTCAAGCATGAAAACCCTCAGTGGCATTTGAAGACATTAAGGTGGTGGATCCTTACAGGAACATTCATGGTGAACCTATTGTGCCTAAGGATGAACTAATAGACTGGGAAAGTCTACCAATTCCTGACTTCAATTTGCCAATCCTTAACAAGCCAAAGAGAACAAAGTCAAGAGCAGTCAAGAAAGTGAAGTCAAGAAAGGGAGATTACTTGTACTTATGTGACATCAAGGAATTCTCTGACCTAAACCGCTATCTAGATGAACTGGAAGAATTTAGAGGGATTGATGCCTACAGGAATCTACCTGAAAGGTTGGTTTTCAAGTACAAGGGAGGAAAGGAGATTCAATGGACACTTCACAGGGTCCTTCAATAAAGCCAATCTGTGTTGATAAAAGTTTATTCATCTTTCAAGAAGAACTTTGGTTTCAATGTAACTGCAAGAAGATTGGTTCTAAAGAAGATTGAAGAACTGAGGGGTGTTAGAGCTAAAGATGCACTCCCAAAGATTCTAACTATTCCTTACACAAGAAGTAGAGTGCATCTAAGGCCCTACTGGCTGATGGAGTTCATGGATGACAAAGGAGTTAGAAGATTTTTCAGATTAGAAGACCAATTGAGCATCTCTAGCAATGAGACTCTTTTGGAGATGCAAGAAAAGCTAAATCTCTCAGAATCTGATGAATTGGAATTCCACAGACAGCTCCAAAATCAGATACAAGAAAACAACAGAAAGCTTGGAAAGAGATCCAGACCTTCAAGGAATTAGATTAATCTGCTCAGGCTAGAGGAGCACCTTGGAAATGACTGTGAGCTAATCTTTGTACATTTTGTTAATTGAAGCACTTTACAGTTTTATCTACTTACCTTTAAAGTTGTATTTTTAGAGTTTTTTGTTATCATCAAGTTTCTCTTAATTTATGGTTACAATTCTAGTAGACATAAATTGGGGGAGATTGTTGTGGATATATTGTGAACTTGATGATTTCATTAACAAAACACCTTAGTAGATTTTACTTAGTGAAAAATGTAGCACTTGAAAAATAAGGAATATAGTCCCGACGGATGACTCAATATAGTCCAGAAGGATGATAATTAATTATCCATCGAGTGAGTAGCTTGTGTAATAATGAGTCTGTAGCACATTTCTGCATACACCTTGTTTAGATTCTGTAGTAGCACTCAAGTCATGTTGACTTTAATTAGATATGCAGAATAGGTTAATTAATTGTACATAGATGATGTCTTGTAATTCTGCATAAATGAAATGAAGTCAAGTGCCAGTTAGCTACCCGACGGATAAACAACAATGCCACTCGACGGATGATCAACAAGGCAACCCGACAGATGATCATGTACTCGACGGATAATCAATTCAAACATCAGTTGATAGTGACAACACAGTCACATGCGTCGAGTGTATGTAAAAGGAATGTGGAAGCCTATTCAACTTGGTTTTAGAGAACAAAGAAGCATTACCATTTCCATGCTATTTTGAAGATATTCAAAGATGCTGGAATAGAGTAATGAAGCAGCATAGTA
The DNA here is from genome assembly GCF_009905375.1 of Apium graveolens. Taxonomy (NCBI): domain Eukaryota; kingdom Viridiplantae; phylum Streptophyta; class Magnoliopsida; order Apiales; family Apiaceae; genus Apium; species Apium graveolens. The sequence goes on along the minus strand of NC_133650.1, from coordinate 97,671,527 downwards.
TTAGACTTGATAGGTTTTGTTTTATTATCTTGTCTTATTACTTTGTAATCTTGGTGATATATAAACCAAGAAGTAGCAAATAGAACAACAAGAACACTAAACAAGAAAATTCTCAGAGAAACATTTGTAAGCTGTATTCTTAGCATTTCTCTTTAAACTTAGTTGTTCACATTTGTAAGCAGTTGTGAGCAAATCTTACTACACAAAGTTCTCTTGATATAATATATATCTCTGGTGGATACATTCAAATCCACCAGAAAGTTTTTAAGGACTTGTGTTTATAATTACTTGTGTTTTGATTTTACTAACTTCTTATTCCGCACTTTGCAAATCAAACACTTATATATTATTAAGATAGAACATTTTATAATTTGTGAAAAAGGTTCAAGAATTCCATTCAACCCCCCTTCTGTAATTCTTGTTGCATTGTGAGGGACTAACATCATGGTTGAGGGTCGTGTATACTATGACCCGTTTGGACTTCAAGTCCAAATCAACCAAGAAATCTATCATCCTCAAGACATTCGATATCAGTATATGATGATCTTTCCTTCAAGCAACAGACGGATCTCCAGTTTTTCCAACTGGGGACCGCATTGGAAGAAGAACGCATGGCAGAAGAAGCTGAGCAACATCGTCTTCAAGCTCTAGAATTGTAAGAGAATATAATTTCTCTTGCATTCTCCATTTCACGAATTTATCATCGCAGAGCTATGAGGCAACAGGAGGCTGCCAAGAAGTTGAAGACAAAATAGTTTCTAGGAATAGATTCTAGCTCTTAGAAGTTAGGACTATTTTATGATTATGCTTTGTATTCATTTTCTTTTAATGAATAAAAAATATCTTTTTATCTCTTTAAATATGATCCCTGGTTAACTGCTCTTTTATTCTTAAGCATGTTATAAATTATGACTGTTCATCTTCTGCTTTTCAATACATGTGAATTTTATTTTCTACTTGAGTTATTCTGACAAACAGAAGAACGGATATAAAATATTAAGGAGCAACTGATATCACAGAAGAAATTGATGAAAGGTTTAATTCTAATTTCATGAGACTTATGATATTTGAGTGTTCTTATCTATCAAAAAGTCTAACCATATATATATTTCAAAAGTATGATAATATGGAACAGGGCACATTATTTGAAACTCTCTTTTTCTCTCATGGGAAGTTGTCAACACTCAATTAAAAAATCACAAATCTTATATCTCATATTTCTTCTTAAAAATGAAACACTTGAATCCATTTCTCAAATGTTGCCAAAATCAATTGACATGGTTTATGAAACTATGTTCACCACTCAGGAACAATATTCAGTTGGTAAGAGACTACATGCTGAGGTAGATCTTGATGACACCAACATAAACACAGGGATTTCATCAGTTTTTACTAAAGACCCTGCTATAGTATCAAACAACACATTCAAGTGTTAGTTCTTTGCAAGAAGAACAAGGTTTGAGACTATGGTACATGACAGTAACCTGGTCAAATCCTCTCCAGTTCAAATGGAGGTTCCCATAATTGGTGAACAACATACTGTCATCACCACAATTTCAACTGTACGTTCACAAGGTATAAATACTGATTTCATATTATCGGAATTTCTTTTAAATACTGATTTTGTCTTATCAGCATTTATTATGCATGTTATAAATCCTGCTGGTATGATTATTTCTAGACCTTATTTAAGGACTACCTCTAGTTGCACTACGCCATAGTTTGGATACTGCAACCCCAAGAAACCGTAACTAAAGGCCAAAAAACCGTTCACTACAAGAAAAACGCAATCAGACAACACCGATTAGACAACACTCGACCAAAAAAGTGTTGCCCGAATTTTTCATACAACAGTTTTTTTGCAACCAAAAAAATGGCGTTGTCTGACATTGATTACTACAAGCGATAAAAAAATATTGTCTGGTAAAACAAATCAGACAAGTGTTTTCAAAATTAAGATGTTGTGTGAATGGGAAGGCTTTAGTATTACTACAACGCTTTAAAATCCATTGTTTAGTTGATGGAGACAGACAACCCTTTCTAAGGTGATGTTGTGCAAATGAGTAAAATCGTACAACGATTTTTAAAATCCATTGTCTGAAAATGATTGAGATAACGTCTTGTTTAACGGTTGTGGAAATGAGACAAGTATTTTTTTCTACTAGTTAGTTAAGCTCGAATCACACAATGTACAAATTAGGTGTTGTCTAAATGATACCTGATAAACAAGTGTTCTACATATATTATATGTCACCTATATCAAACAATAGTCTAATTCTTAAAACCGTTGTCTTCCTTACTAAATTTAAAAACGTGTTGCACAACAAAATATTCAAATAAATCGTTGTCTAGTTTATTACAATAAAAATAGTAATAATTTCAAAAAAATAATTTCCAAACAATTCATTTTAAATTTTTTAAAAACAAAAAACTCTAATTAATTCCACTTTCATCTAGATTAAATATTTAAATTTTATATTATAAAATAGTTTAATTATCTACTTTATGATTAATAAAAAATTAATCACAAGTGCTTCAAGTTTACATTGTTAATTGTTCAATCCAAACAAGTGTTTTTCGAAAAAGCACGTTATATTAATCTACCTTATACAAGTATTTTTAAAATAAAACACTTGTAACAGTTAGACAACCGTTATCGATATTTATAATCTGTTGTAAAATATGTAATACTACAACAATCTTAAAGAAAAAACTGTTGTAGAATTCCAACAACGACATTTCCTAAAAAACACTTATGTAAAGTAACTTACCACAACATGATTTTAGAAAAAAACGTTGTCTATATTTTTACTAGTTTTAAATTTTTTTCGGGAAATTTATATGCCACCGTTAATTAATTTATACGAGTAACCAATAACTTACACTAAATTAATTTGTGTGTATTAAGATTTCAAATATACCTAATAATTACAACCTACTAATAACATAATACCGATAACGTGTATCAGATCGTTAATAACATTAAATAATAAATATTTATGAATAAATAAGCTAAAAAATGGGCACATTTTTACAACGGTTTTCTTTCTCAGACGTTGTCGTATAAAACTATGTACAACAGGCTTTTTAAAAATACCATTGTGTGATTCAACAACGGTTTTTTTCTTGAAAACCGTTATTGACATTGTTTTTAAATAACCTTTTTTGGTTATAAACCGTTGTATGAATTTGGCACTATTTATTTGGTTGATATTACATCCGACAATTGTTTTATATTAAAAACTGTTGTATGACTTTTTTAAGACAACACATTTTAAATATCAAACAATTATTTTTAATGCCATATATTTTTTTGACTTTATTAATATATATTCCTTAAATTGTTGATGTTAATATATATTGTTTTTATTCACTTAAAAAATATTTTAAAATTTTCAAATATATCTTGCTTGAAATTATACCGAAAATGTAATTAAAGTGGTAGTTCCTAAATATTAAAAAAAATACCCCTCCTGACAACGAGACTCGTTCCCGATTTACATGATTAATTTTTAAAATGATTTTCTCGACGATCCAACCGTATGGATGTTAAGATATATCAATTTTAATCATAAGAAAAAATTATTAAAAAATTTGAAATTCGTCTTGCACGTCAGGATTAGAAAAATCCAGTAAAAGTACCCTCCCGACAACGAGACTCGTTCCCGATTTACAAGGTTAATTTTTAAAATGATTTTTTCGACGATCCAACCGTACGGATGTTAAGATATATCAATTTTAGTCATAAGAAAAAATTATTAAAAAATTTGAAATTCATCTTGCACGTCACGATTAGAAAAATTCAGTAAAAGTACCCCTCCTGACAACGAGACTCGTTCCCGATTTACAAGATTAATTTTTAAAATGATTTTTTTCGATGATCCAACCGTACGGATGTTAAGATATATCAATTTTAGTCATATAAAAAAATTATTAAAAAATTTGAAATTTATCTTGCAAATCATGATTAGAAAAATCCAGTAAAAGTACCCCTCCCGACAACGAGACTCGTTCCCAATTTACAAGATTAATTTTTCAAATGATTTTTTTGATGATCCAACCGTACGGATGTTAGGATATATCAATTTTAGTCATAAGAAAAAATTATTAAAAAATTTGAAATTCATCTTGCATGCCAGGATTAGAAAAATCAGGTAAAAGTACCCCTCCCGACAACGAGACTCGTTCCCGATTTACAAGATTAATTTTTAAAATGATTTTTTCGACGATCCAACCATACGGATGTTAAGATATATCAATTTTAGTCATAAGAAAAAATTATTAAAAAATTTGAAATTCATCTTGCACATCATGATTAGAAAAATCCGGTAAAAGTACCCCTCCCGACAACGAGACTCGTTCCCAATTTACAAGATTAATTTTTCAAATGATTTTTTTGACGATCCAACCGTACGGATGTTAGGATATATCAATTTTAGTCATAAGAAAAACTTATTAAATAATTTGAAATTCATCTTGCATGTCAGGATTAGAAAAATCAGGTAAAAGTACCCCTCCCGACAACGAGACTCGTTCCCGATTTACAAGATTAATTTTTAAAATGATTTTTTAGACGATTCAACCGTACGGATGTTAAGATATATCAATTTTAGTCATAAGAAAAAATTATTAAAAAATTTGAAATTCATCTTGCAAGTGAGGATTAGAAAAATCTGGTAAAAGTACCCCTCCCGACAACGAGACTCGTTCACGATTTACAGGATTAATTTTTTAAAAATGATTTTTTGACGATCCAACCATACGGATGTTAAGATATATCGATTTTAGTCATAAGAAAAAATTATTAAAAATTTTGAAATTCATTTTGCATGCCAGGATTAGAAAAATCGGGTAAAAGTACCCCTCCGGACAACGAGACTCGTTCCCGATTTACATGATTAATTTTTCAAATGATTTTTTCGACGATCCAACCGTACAGATGTTAGGATATATCAATTTTAGTCATATAAAAAAATTATTAAAAAATTTGAAATTCGTCTTGCACGTCAGGATTAGAAAAATCCAGTAAAAGTACCCCTCCCGACAACGAGACTCGTTCCCGATTTACAAGATTAATTATTCAAATGATTTTTTTGACGATCGAACCGTACGGATGTTAGGATATATCGATTTTTGTCATAAGAAAAAGTTATTGAAAAATTTGAAATTCATTTTGCATGTGAGGATTAGAAAAATCTGGTAAAAGTACCCCTCCCGACAACGAGACTCGTTCACGATTTACAGGATTAATTTTTTAAAAATGATTTTTCGATGATCCAACCATACGGATGTTAAGATATATCGATTTTAGTCATAAGAAAAAATTATTAAAAAATTTGAAATTCATTTTGCATGCCAGGATTAGAAAAATCGGGTAAAAGTACCCCTCCTGACAACGAGACTCGTTCCCGATTTACAGGATTAATTTTTAAAATGATTTTTTCGATTTACAAGATTATTATTTGAATGTAGTTACTTGTAAATTTGATATATTTTTACTCAATCAAGACAGATATTTGTTTCCCTCCACCGTCCAATATTTCATTTCCCCCTTCTCAGATTTTGGTTTCCCCATTTTTTCTTAATCCCTAAACATCATACCAGCCGCTATTCAATCTCACATCATAAACAGATCGAACTCTCTCTTTCTCTCCATCTCCCCCCCTCTATCTCCCTCTCTCAATCTTACAACCAGAACCAATACACTTCATACACGCCCAGATAGATGTAAGTGTATATATCTCTAGGCATCACACACATCTGGATGTATGTGTACTTTTCTTCGGTTTGGGTCTGTTTTCTATTTTCTATTCTTCCTTTTGTAATTCAATTTTTAGGTATTATTCTTTTATTAGTTTGGGGCTTCAGTTGAGGATTGAGTTTTAATTTATGTTGGGGCATAAAGTTATGTAGGTGAAGCATTTTGGGTGCAGTGGCTGTGGAAGGACGAAATGGAGTCTTCTTGTAAACGAGGACACTACTGATTGCCATAACCCGTAAGTTCATCACTATTATCTTAAACTTCTGTTTCAGTCATCCCGCCTAGACATATAGCCTTTGAACTTTGCTGTTTAAGACTGGTCCGAGTCCTTTAATTGATGTCTAATTATAACACTGTTGCCTGCTTTTTTGCCTTTAAGTAATGTATTTTTTGTTAGTTACTCTTTATATGCCTATATTTGCTTTTGTATAAGGATGTCAGACTAGTTGAGGCCTTTTGTTGAGATATGAATGCACTTCATAAGTATTTACATCGTAATTTTATAACTTGTTGACAGTTTAGTGTTAATGAGAAAATGAGAGCCATACTTGTAGACTGGTTGAGATATATTGAATTTGTTGAGGGGAAAATTGAAGCTCAAGAAGAAAGTACAACCTTTTTTGTGAAGGATTGCAAAGTAATGAAGGATAGCTTTTTTAGTTAAGTACTTTTGGTTCTCAATATTCAATTTAAGGTATTGGTTATGATTTTAAAAGATGAATAAAAGTTAATGTAATATTGTTTATGGTTGAGGCTTGTTGAATTGTTAGACAGACCTTTGCAGAACTACTTCAAGCAAATGGACTGCTTGAACTATTTCTTCTGTTTCCATTGGGTCCTTATACAATTTAAAAGGCAAGTGAGATTTTAATCAAAATTTGTAGGTTAAAGGCTAAGGTTTGGTTGATTATATTCTTAACTAAACAATAACGAAATAACAATGAAATTAAAAAGAACACGAGAGATTGGTGATGCGAAAATATCCTTAGATGATAACACTACCACTTTACAAAATCGTGGTTGTTACAGGTGTAAGTCTTCGTGCTTATCCTCTAACTGCTAGAGTTGTTCATGTCCACTTCACCATCGTCCAGTTTCATCCCGTCGACCAGTTTCTTATCCCGTTATGTCTTAATGTTTTCGTTGTATCTTGTTGCAGAAAGTGGGTCATAACACTACCAATTTACAGAATGTTCAAAATTTGAGCACAGAGAATTGTTTTGACCATTGTTTTATATTGTGTATAAATTATAGAAGATGCAATCCCAGTAGTCGTGCAGTTTTTGGAAGTTACAATTTGTCAACTATAGGCTAAAAGTCTGAACAACTATACTTAACCAAGTTTAATGAGGTAATCATAAATTAAGAGCTGAATTTGAGTGGTGTTAAATAATTAAATACAAGTAGCAGAAGCACAGGAGGTGATAATATGATAACAGTAACATGATGGCATGTGTGGACACTCAGTAACATTCCTGTATGCTCAACTGCCGGCTAATCCTTAAGTTTTGGGGCACTCATTGTGTTCACCTTCTAACTGTTGTTTCTGTTGCTATGTACATGACTGGAGATAAGACAGAGCCCTTTGAGAAAAGTTCAGGTTGCAACTTTGACAAGTTTCTTGGTGGTGTACCATGTCTTGAGAATGTCACTGGGAAAATCTACTTTACAAAGGTAAGCTGATTAAAGTTTCTTTTGGATTTATTAGATTGGGAACATGTTATTGTACACTCACCATTGTTTTTGTTTACCCTCTTTGTTCAGTATATGAGTATAGGATATGGACTCGGGAAAGTTCCATTAACTTATGACCATCTGAAGCTAATTCAACTGTATCAAGTAAGCTTTGAAGACGTAAAAGGAATATTGGTTGTTCTTCGCTTGATTTTGAGCTCTCCAAACTTACAAGAACTTCAAATTTCAGTAAGTTAAACTCTAATGTTATTCAACCTCTTTGTGCTTGTTTATTTAATTGCTTATAATTATGTTACATCCCTTTCAATTATGTACAGTTCATCGAATGCAATCGCTGCATCAAAGGCAACTGATATAAATTTTTGGGAGACAGATTGCCCTACTGGTTGCACATTAAAAAATCGTAAAATGGTGAAGATTTCAGATTTATCTGGTGTGCCACATGAGATGGAATTCCTCAAATTTTTGCTTAAAAATTCTCCAGTGCTTGGGTGATGAGCGTTTTACCTAGGATATATGTTTCCTACGGAAAATTGAACGTGGTAATAGAATTGTTGCGATTTTGAAGAGCTTCTTCCAAAGCTGAAATTATATTTATTCAAGATGATGTGTAGTAATTTTTATGCATATACGCTGGTCTCTTTTCTTTCCTTCTTTGTTCAATTGGCTATTGTATTTGTTCAGATTTGTAAAGTTACCTTCATTTGATTACTTGTTATATTTTGAGTAAGACAACACCTTCATTAAAATATCATGTCTTTAATACTAAAACAATGCTTTCGAACATAAAACTTTGGTGCAAAATTAACTCTCACAACACTAGTAAACCATTGTCTATATAATATTAAGATATTGTATCAAAGGTATTCATGCAATATGTTTGGACAAATAAACAGTTGTATGTATCTGATCATTCCATACATTAAAATCCAAAACTGTTGTGTGTAGAAATTTATTACAAGAGTTCTACGAGCTCAATTTCATTTTTGTTGTCTATGTGAATACACAACAACGTTTATACAATAATAAGTGTTGTAGGATTGGTTTTAATGTTATACCTTACACAACGGTTTTCTGAGTTTGTGAGAACCCTTGAGTAATGTCGCTTGTTACGACGAAAACAAGCAAAAAACGTTGTCTTTTCTGGATGTAATACAACGGGCTTAATCCATAATCATTGTCTGTATAATCTCAGATAATGGTTTTTAGCCGTTGTCTGATCCAACTAACAGACGGCGGCTCAATAGTCAACGGAAAAATAGGGTATCAGACAACGGACATAAACCGTTGTTGAAGCTTGTTTTCCTTGTAGTGGTTGCTAAAGGCCAAAAAAAGGCTATGGCGACTCTTTTTCGGGGTTGCAATTTTAGGCGTTACAATAGAGTTTTTTGCAACCCCGGTGACACCCTATTACAACCCTTGGTTATCCGTTACAGAAACGTGCTATTGCAACATCAATGGGGTTGCAATAGGTCTTGAAAAGTGTTATAGTAAGGTTTGGGCTATCAGTACAATATTTGTGGCCCCACAATGGAGCCCACATGTGGGGTTGCAATAGGTCTTAAAAAGTGTTACAGTAGGGTTTTCAAGAATTCTAAATTACTACATAGTTATTAATCTGTTCATTTGGTAATTTCTGTACAAATAATGATATGATATCAGCAGTCCAGATGCTATGCTACATAAGAAAGTAATCTGTTGAACTTTCCAATAGGGAAAAATAATATAAATGTACTAGATACTTGACAATTTGGTTATTCAGATCAAATTTAACAATTGCATCACAAGAACAATATAATGTTCTTGCACTGTGTTTCGATACATTTAGTCTTTCTCAAAAGTTGAAGGATAACTCAATGTGAGCATCTTTCCTATTACGTACATTGCAGTGGTAAACATTTCACATTCCTATGCTTTTCCGGATCTCAGATGATGATACATCCATTCTGAACTTTTTGACCGGTATTGATATGAACATATCTTTTAACTCCTCCGGAATCAAAAGCCCCCTATAATATTACTTCCGCTTAGAAGTCATATACCAAGTTTAACAACTTTTCTTCAGTTAAGCTATACAAGCCAATAGACTACTACAGTGTTCTATTCCTCCAATTAAAATAGAGTACCTGATTGCGTCCTTTATTTATGTTCAACTTGTATTGCACAACATGGTTTTGAAAACAATAATTTCCAGTAAGTTGGTAAAAAAGGACATAACACAATTTGGATTTCTAATTAATATAAGTGATTCTCTGTAGTTCTGTAATTTGATTAGGAACAGAAGTGAAGAAATTTCATATATATCAGAAAATAGATTAATTCTATTTAGTGAGCGGAAATTAGTGTATTTGTTTTTATATATGGGGCTATTGGTTTATAAAATAATTTTTTTTATCCCAATACTCACTAGGGCAATTCCTCGCACCTAAAACTCCATACATGGTTCTAACTGTATAATTAATCCCACACGTGTTAACAGGTCATCCCTCATTAGGTTATTTTATTAGTATTTCTATCATGTATATATAAGTATTGTAATTTCCATATTAATTTTAGACTTGATTATTGTTTAATATTAGATTAGTCTCCTCTGCTTTAGACTTAATTATTGTTTTCACATATTAGTATACAATTATATCATGCAGACATGCACATGCACTACTCTAATTTCACACATGATCACATAGCACACACATTAATTGCAATTAGTACCACAATAAATTAAGATTAAATGATCATGACGTGTGCCGGAATCGCATTGATAAAGACTACTGCATGTTAAAGATTAATTCATATCATGGGAAAGATACATAAATTTGAGATCTAAGTTATTAATTGAATATAAAAACCTCATATTTCAAGAATCCTTCAAGGACATCAAGGAGCAAAGGACCACTATCCCCATTGCTGTTAAGATCATATCCGTTTTTGTTACTGAAGTCTTTTAACTCAGATTTCCATGCATCCTTTTGCTGCAATAATATCCAACAAACTGTGAATATCTACAGTCACAAGAAACTGAATCAAAAGCAAGCATAACCACCATTTTTGTAAGGTTCAGTATAGAAGCCTAACCTTAAAAGCACCATCCACATTTCGACCACCTATAAGGAAAGAAGATCCTGTGTTTTTGCAGCTGAGCAGGATTTCTAGCATTTTGCCATAATCACCGCCATAGTACTTGGGCTGCATAAACATCAACAATAAGTTTTACATTGTATGAATAACTCAAGTTACAAAGATTCCGATTTGTCCACACCCTCTTTTAAGCGAGATTACATGTCCTAAAAAAACTTAACTTTTGGGAAGTTCGATAATTATAGCCAATAATCCATCCCTTTCAAAATACGACAGCAGACACCATCCTATTCTTATACTTATATACACATAATTCTTGCATGTAGCCTTAAAAGGACCTATATCATTATCAATAGCTTCTCTGTCCTAATTACTCAAATCTTTAATTGCAATTTGCAAATAACATATACATGATCCAAAAAAGATGACATCAAGAACATCATGCAAGACAGAGAGCAAGCTCATAAACTAGCCCTGAAATGATCACCATGTCTTAAGTTTAAACAAACACTTATCCTACATTAAGTTTAGACATCATTTGCCAACCGCATCATTCTGAGTAGTTGTTGTGATAGCCACATATAGTCTTACTGTAACGACCGTAAAATTTTAATATAATTTTGTTTATGTGCTATTTATTTGAAAGAAGAGAATAAATATATATAATAATATATTTATTCCAGTGTGATATATTTCAGAGGAATTGTGATAAATTATGGATTTATTGATGCTATAATAGCATTATAAAATTTAAAGACGGAAATTTAAATGTGAAATGTGAAAGTGGAAATTGAAAAGTGGAAAAGTGGGAATTATGGAAATATGAGAAGTTAGTTAGAAAAATAAAATATGTGATATTTATATGCTAAAGTGTGGTTTAAGTGATTATTAGTATGTTTGAAATTTATTTATGTGATTATTAGAGTGCTTGGAAATTTATTTACGAAATTTTAAGTGAATATTGAAAAATAAAGTGTGAATAAATGTTTATTTAAATTTTTGAAAAATAGTTGAAAAACAATAAAACTTTTATTATTGTTCTAAAATCATTATTTTGGTATTAAAAAGTTTATAATAATGTGAAAGTGAGTATTTTGGGCTATTTCCTATTTTTAATTCGAATTAAGAACTGTTTTTGCACTTTTCGTAGTCAAACTTGTAAAATTCATACAAAAATAACCGTGCATCAGAAAAATATTTTAAAAATATGCACATGAAGCTAATTTCGTGCTCTACATTTTAAAAATATAAAATTTTATAACTTTCAGAATTTTCAGAACAGTTTGTATTTTATTAAACAAACATTTTTGCATTCATTTATCAAAAGAAAACTATTAAAAAAAACTTGTATACGTGAAATTACCAAAATACCCTTATTTTATTAAATAAAACATCAGCCTCCCTCTTTCTTTCCTCATTTTACCCGAGACATCATCCTCCCCCATCTCTACCTCTGGATTTTCTTTTCCCCGGCCAAAAACCACACACACACGCACACAACTTTTTCTTCTTCCTTTGTTGCTAGGTAAGGATCTAATCTTTTCTCTTCTTTTACATTAAACTTGTACCTTGCATGCTGGTATCTGTGTGTATGTATAGGTGTGTGTATATTTGAGTTTGGTGTTGATGAGGGAGAAACTAGAGTTTCATGTGATTTCACTTGAGTTTATTGAGTAATAGAGTGTTAGTGTTAGTTAATTCGAATTGAATGTCATGGATTATAGTTGCATATTGGAAATTGGTGTCTTATGTGTGTTGTATACATGCGGGTGTATATATATGTGAAGAATGTGTATGTATATGGTGTTTCTTGGTGAAAATAGTTGTTAATTTAGTGGTTTAAAGTACTAAAGTTTTGTATCATGGAAGTATATATATATGCGGCTTGTGTATATGTATATATGAGAGAATGGATTTCTTGACTAATTAATCTCCTTTGCATGTAGTGTTTTTTTATGAATTTAAGTTCTAAACATAATTATGGCAATAAATTAGTAATGCATGCTAAGATATGTTGATGTATATTAGTTTTGATATATGCATGTCAATGTTTTGTTGTTGTTGAGAGAAACATGTGATTAAATGGCTTTTCTATGTGAAATTGATTTTTAATATAGTTATAAAGATATAAGGTTTGATTTCAAAGTATTAGGTTCTGTTTTCTTGCTAAATTTGTATAAAATTCATTGCAGGTCGGAATGTTATGATTTTAGAGTCTCTAGAAAGATAATTCAATTCTCTACAACTTTGATTCTTTAAGTTTTTCGAAATTCTGCTTATAAGGAGGTGATTTCTGCAGTTTTTGTAACCTGCCTGAAAATTTTTAAAACTGAGAGGCAGACTTTGAAAATTTATAGTAAATTAAATATTTATCAGAAAATTTTGAAGAATACCATTCTGAAAAGATCTTTTTAAACTCTACATTTTGTGTTCACAACTCAGAGTCATATTCTGGGATTTAGGAGTCTTAAATGTCAAATTACTTCTGCGATCAGGGCCTGACTCTGTTCAGGCAGCCCACATTTATCCAATTTCCGAATTCGTTATTTATCCATTTTTAATGAGCCTTACCCTCTTGGAAAGATCTCAGAAGTATCTACAACTTTCATGTTTTATGATTTTTCATTTGACTTTAATATAACAGAGTAAATTGGCATTCTTTCGAGATGGTCGGGTTATAATTTAAACCCTTAAGAGTCTATGTATAAGACATTTTGATGAGTAATCTTGTATCTAGCTTTAATATGATAAATACGATAGAATATGTGTGTTTGTGTGATGGCGTGTGCTAGTATGTGTCTTATTAAAATTGGTTTATGTCCTTGGTTGTTAAATGTGTTTGGCTATTTGGTCTGTTTTGATTGTAAACTAGTATCCATAATAATGTAGTAGTTGTGTAAAGTATTTATAAGTCAATGTACTTAGTTTTTATAGAATGGTTTATTATTTACTTGTTTATTCTTGAAATAGTATAAAGAGCAAGTAAGTTGAATGGTATGTTTGTGATGAAGTTTGTATAGTAGTATTATACTACCATAATATAGTATTGTGATCGTATATGAGGCTGATTGCTTGTGTTTGGGTGTCGACAATGGTCGACTGGTATGTTGGAAATACAGAGGATATGCTGCCGAAATTTTGTTAAAATCTTTTAAAGATCTAACGTAGTTTGGCTAGCTATCCAATGTAGTTTCACTTGTCGAGTAACTAGACTATCTTCGAAAAGCGATTACGTTTTCAAGATGCTTAAATACTATTACAGTTTCACTAGGTTAGTTGCTAGTCGAATTAAGTTATCAAATGACGATCAGTTATTCGAATCAACTTAGTTTGACTTACAATTAATTCGTCAAACTATAATATGGATTTCAAATTCTTTTAAACTTAAAGTTTGTTTTCTAAACATGATCAAATAATTTGCAAGAGAGTTTTAAATTTAAAATTTTGTTTCAAATAAGGAATTATTTCCGAAATTTGAAATTGAAGATCAGATAGTGACCATATGTGCAATATGTGTTATGTGCTATGTGACATGTTTATGATATGTGTGCTATATATATATGAAATAATAGTACATATATAAGTATAATGTAGGTATCGCGAAAGGGGTATGTAATAACCCCAATTTTTGAGAAATTTTGAAACCCTTATGAATAGTGTTTTTGCTGAACGAGAAAACTTTTCATGCCACACTATGTAGGGGTTCTGTTATGGATATTCTGAGATTTTATTAGTACTCTATATGGTATATAAGTGTATGTAAAGATCGTCAGAATCCAATTCCGAACACTTTGATTTTTCCCGGAAATCCACTAGATACGGAAAGAATTGAGAAAAAGGTAACAGGATAAAAAAGGATTTAAATTAAAGGATTATAGGAGAGGATCATAAGAGGAATATAATATATTGAGAAAGGTTAAGGGAACCTAAGTAATAAGATCCCGGGTATGATCCCTCAAACGATAAACGAGAACGAAAGATAAGTGAACCGTAAAACAAATAAGTGACCAAGAGACAAGCTTGTACAAGAAGCCAGGGATTGTGACATCATCAAACCACAAGGTGTGGACAAGTGGGAGCATTATGACATGTGCAAGGTGACATAGGCATGACAAAAAAGGAAGGAATTGTTGGATGATTGTAAACCACACAAAGTTCAAGGTTAGAAGGGTAATTAACCAAAAACAAAACCAAAACAACCTAGCTAGCCAAAACAAATCAAAGCAAACACAAAATTTTTCATTCTTCAAGCATTGCTCTCGGTTTTTCATCTTTTTCAAAGGAAGAAAAATCAAAAATCAAGTTCCAAGCATTGTTAAATCACAAGGTAATTATCTAAGCTTCCTTGTACATAGATATGGATATGCTATAAGTTTAAGCTCCTAATTCCTTCACAATCTCTTCCAATAAATCAAGGAAGAAGATGGTGAATAGTAACCTTCAAGAAATAACTTTAGTTTTCTTGAATTTTTATGAAAGATTAAGGTTATACAAGCAAGGATCAAGGTTCTTTAGGCATTCAAAGTTCTTGTGTTGTGTTAAAAAGCTTCAAGGAAGGTATAATCTCTTAACCAAGCTTTGTTATTGAATGTTAAGAGCATAATATGAGTATTGTAGTTCATGAGAGGCTTGATGGTTGTGTATGTAGAGATTAGTGAGTTTTGGGATGTTGTTGGATTGGTAAATGTTGTTGTTTTGATTAAAAGAACTTAAGTATGATTAAAGTTAAGCTTAGGCATAAGTATGAATGATTAAATTGAATTGGTTGGGGTTTTTATGATGTGATAAGGATGGATGTTGGTTGTATGTTGGATTTGAGGTTGATTTGGGGTGGTTTTGAATGGTTTAAAATATTGGAAATCGCGTAAACATAGCCGTCGTAATGTCCGATTTTCTTTAGACTGTTTTTGTGCATAAAATTAGTACCCGAGAACCCCCTGATAAATTATGACAATTGCCATGTCTAGATAGCTCATGTTACGAGCTTCGTTTTGATATGTAGTTTGTTCGATTCCGATGCACGGTTTAGGAGAAACGACCGTTTCAAGTAACGGCATTTCGCGAACGAAACTTTTCCCCTCGCCTTACTTTGAAACATAGGTTAAAGACCAAAAAGGGTTAATTAATGTATGAAACATTTATGGTAAGTGTGTTAGGCAGTTGGTAAGACACTCGCGAAGGAATCGCCTTAAAACTCGTAAAGGTTAAATTATTAAAAATGGTGGAGCCGAGGGTACCCGGGTGACTTAAGCAAATCAGTAAGCGCAAAACGAGCGTTAGAGTCTGAGTTGGTTAGAGTATAGATTTACAAGTGACTTTGGTTTAATTCCAACTTACTTGTTGCTTATAGGTTACCAGACTCGTCCCGAGCCATTCGTAACCCCCAGTCGCTCAGGCAAGTTTTCTACCCGTTATACTGTTGTTGTGATGAATATATGTATATGCATTATCTTGCGATAGATGCATGTTGGTTAATTAGCAAATGTTGCGATATATTGAAGCATGCTGATATGGTATATATATGCATGCCTATTTCGTATTCTTGCCATATATATCTGTTGGTTCAGTTGATAATACCTATGCTAGAGAATAGCAGTAATTTGCATATACCCTTAGTATAGGGACCCAAAGGTGAAAACATTTTCTAAAACCGGGAGTCGAGGATCCCGAGTAGATTTTATATATATATATATATTTATATATATATATGGTTATAGTTTTCAAAACTATTAATCGAATAAGGTTTATTCGATAACTTTATTTTATTAATGAATATTATCTTGAATATTCATTCGAGGGCTTATGACTCCTTTTATTTTATTAATTGATTATTATTTGAATATTCATTTGAGGATGTATGACTCCGTTTATTTTATTTAATGAATATTATTTATAATATTCATTCGAGGTATTATGACTCCGCTTATTATTTAATAATATTCTTTATTTTATTAAAGAATAAGGTTTCGATAATCAAACTTATTTTCGGTTATTCAAATAAAGATAGTACTTTCATATAAGTATATCTTTGGTTATTTAATATCCATTTCCAGTATATGTTTTAAAACTTCTACTTCGATTATTTTTATAAGGATTATTCTTTATGGGAATATTATTTAAATAATAATATTCAGATATTTTCTAATATATCGGGACTGATTTATTTCATTAAATCAGCTTTACTCCAAACATTCTTAAAAATGTTTTCGAGTCTTCAAAATGATTTTAAAAGTTAGAGCGGATCCCAAAACTCGTTTTCCGATTTAAGATCTTCCTTTCGAAGGAGACTTGAATATTCGCTCAAAATCTTGGGGATCCGGCTCTGTGATGTATTTTATATTCGCAACATGGTTGCTATTTTGAGAAAACAATTTGATTACTTGCCCAATGTTCGGGAAGTAAGTCCATCTGATTGAGTCGGCATAAGCGACAGGCCGGGGTACGGTCTATGAATGTGTAAGTGGCTGGGTGGCAGTCCATCAACGCGTGAGTGGCCGGGTAACGGTCTAGCGCGAGGTCCTAATGCGGCCAGGGTGATGAGCGGTGAGGAATTCATCCATCTACAGTAGAAAAGGTTACTTATTGGTATCTTTGCCTGATCAGCAAGATATCTGGTTTATGCCAAAATTCTTTTCCTTCCAAATTCATTGGATATTGCAACTCTGTTCATACTTTACATGACAGAGGTTTTCAGGAAATATATGGGAGATATATATGAATATATTTATATATCGGGTCTTAATGAAGTATCTCGTAACTTCATTATTTATAATGATATTCAAAGATTGAATCTATTCAAATCTTGTCTTGTAGTCTCATCTATGTGATGAACCTTTGAAACTGATTATAACTTGAACGGGGGTAGTTCAAGTAGTATTTGGGAAAGATATAAGTATTTTGGGGTATCTTGTAACTTCATCTTTTAAACATATATCTAGTTAATGATTATCTTATGCATGACAAAGATTTTCAGAAAAATGTTGAGACAAGGTTAGATATATGAGATCACCTTGCAACGATATTTTTATACAGTTATACACTGGAACTCTGTGTATATTATGCATGGAAGAGGACTTCCAAGATTTTGAAAAGTATATATGTATATATACTGAATATTTTGCGACTTCATCGCATTAAGATATCAAACTTGGTTCATTTCTTTTGACCAAGACTTTCATGAGTACTATGAGAAGGCTCATATATTGTAAATCATTATACATATTATTTTGGTGGGCTTGCTGCTTACCCTTGCTTTATTTCTTCATCACACAACAACAGTTAGGAAAGATGGCCAGACTCCAGCAGACCCAGCGCAAGCGCGTGGGAAGCGTCCCGCGTCTTCCCGTTGATGTTGTAGCTGTTATAGCTGCAGAGGTAGATCTATTGTAGATCAGACCATCTACTTTTGAGAATCAATTATGTATAATTATAACTTGTGGCAGATAATGGCAATTAACTGTAAATTTATCAAGAAATCATTTTGGGTTGTAATAACTTTTAAATTGTGGATTCAAAGACTTGTACTTATTTAAATTTATCTCTGAGACTATAACGGGTTGTGGTGTGTGTTAGTGTGGGGTCACAGCATAAGGTTATTATTATTAATTAAGTGAAGTGATATTGTGGAAAGAAAGACCGTGACGACCCAGATCCCCGACCCCGGATCTGGGGGTGTTACAGAAATGGTATCAGAGCTAAGCGTTATAAACCTCAGAGATGATGGGACGTTAAGATAATAAGTTCACTAAGATAATAAGAACTCTTGCCAAGTTCATAGTCGGGCTACCTAACGTAGTACTGACAGTTAAAACCCTTATGGGAACCCTTATAAATATCGTGATAGGAGCGTAGTTCGTTATCGTATATGGTAGCGGGACTCCGAACCCTGAGGTTGAGGAGCAACATCGCGATGATATTTTATTACTAATTGGAGATCGGATTGTGGATCCGATAGAGTGTCCTAATGCAGGACCGGATGATGTTGATATTGAGGATTTAGCGGTTGAGGATGTTGTCCTAGAAGGGATAGTTGTTGAGGAGGATCCCATGGAGGATCCTGACAGGATTGGATAAAGGACCACTGATGAATTGATGACCATGGTTTGGTCGACTACCAGAGGTAGGATTGGCCGGTCACTACCGGAGGTTCGTTCAAGTTGTAAAGATAGTAGCCCCTTTAACGCGGCTTACTCGTAAGACTGAGAAGTTCGAATGGACAGAAAAATGCGAGAACAGCTTTCAAGAACTGAAGCAGAGGTTGGTGATGGCCCTTATGCTGGCGTTGCCGGATGGAAAAAGAGATTTTGTGAAGTATAGTGACGCTTCGCACAAGGGCTTAGGGTGCGTGCTTATGCAGCACGGTAAGGTAATCGCGTACATGTCAAGACAATTAAGGTAATATGAAATTCGATATCCCCGCTCATGAGCTTAGGCTCGTGGCAATAGTTTTACCCTAAGGATTGGAGGCACTACTTGTATGGAGAGAAGTGCGAGAATTACCTAAGCCATAAGTGCTCTAGTACATTTTCACGTAGAAAGAGCTCAACATATGCCAGAGGAGGCAGTTAGAGCTAATCAAGAATAATGATTGGGAGATTCTTTATCATTCGAGGAAAGCCAATATGGTGGCTGATGCCCTTAGTAAAGAGGAGAGACTCAAGATGATAATGTCTTTTGGAGAGTTTATAAGAGATTTTGAGAAAATGGAAATAGAAGTGAAGGTAACCGGAGCCGGTACCGAAAAGCTGTTTGAGATTGCAATACAGCCCGAATTATTGGAAAAGATCATATTGTGCCAGAAAAAGTTATGAATGAAGGCAGGGAGCCAACAATTAGATAAAAGATTAATATCGAGAAAGATGATAAGGGAATAATGAGGTATTCCTATAGAATTTGGGTTCCGAAAGTTCAAGAGCGTAAGGATGAGAACTTAGATGAGAGCCATAGTTTGAGGAATAAGATTTAGAGTAAACCCTGAACGTGATAGTCAGGGAGGTCGCCATCAAGATAGAAGGAACCCATGACATAATGGAGTGGAAAATAAGGATTTTAAATTAAAAGATGACCCCAATTATGGGGAGTAGGATGAAACATTTCATACTAAGGAAACAGAAAGTCGAGTAAGGAAAGGAGACCCGAGACGGTACTCCTATACGGCAATTCATGGACCTGTCTAAAAAGAACTTAGACTATTATCCCCAACCACCACCCTGAGGAGACAGTGCGGTGAGAAATTCTTTCAGGACCTTTAAGTCGCTAAGCTCTCAGAGTTCCATGGAACAAGCTGACCCAGCCGAGGCAAGAGCCTGGCTAAAGGAAATATAGGAATTATTTGAGATTCTAAATGATTGACGAATCACAAAAGACTGTTTTTGTCACTTACCCTCCTAAGAGAGAGACCACCCGCTGGTGAAAGACCAAGAAAGGCACGGAGCCAGAGGTTATGATAAACTGATTAAAGTTCAGCCAATTGTTTTCGGGAAAGTAATTCCCAAGGTTATGGAGAGAGTGTAAAAGCTTTAGATCCAGAACAAAGGCAGACAAGTATGATGAATTGTGAATTTAAGTTGTAAAAGTGGTCAAGATTCGTTCTAAGGGCACGAATCCAGAATGACGGGATGTTGAAATCAATGCTTATGTTGTGTTGGTTCATGAAATAATGATAAGAGAAAGGAAAATAAAAAAAAAGAAATTGAAGTGGAAAGGAATATAACGACAATAGAGTTTGAGGTATGATAAGGGAGTTGGGTATGAGGAAACCCTAACGACTCGTAGCAATAGAAATAGAAAAGTATGCATTCGTCAGGATGAGGGTGATTCACCATAAGTTAAAATTGATGGTTGAGGGCATAAGAGATACATATAGTTATCCCCTGTAAGTTGGGAGGATTCGAGGAAACCTTGAGATAATTCGAAGGATAAATAATGAGACGCGGATAGACTAAGGGGATAAGGAAGTAAGAAATTAGGAAAAATTGGATGAAGGAAGTGACCTTCAAGAAGGTGAAATGTAAGACCGGTGGCTTGATACCCAGAAAGGGAGACGCCAGGTATGAAAGATATCCCAACATTGAGGTGACTGTTGAGATAAACAACAAAAGTAAATAAGGAATTATTAAGAAGAAGTTCACATTGAACACGACCAATATCTTCCAGAACATCCTTGTTATCGTTACCAAATTAGGCAAGACAAGCGGATAACCATTGTTATCTTTTGGAGGCCATATGAATTGACCTCAATTTGAATAAGGATGCTATTATGAAGTTAGGTATAGACTATCGAGGTGGGAATGATGAATATGATAATCTATCAAGGATATATGACTTGATTTATTCGTGGAAGGATGCAGGTACCTTTTTAAGGTGGAATTAAGGATAGAACATTGGTAACTTAAAATGAATCCTAGGGGACTGCATAAAGGTTGGCATGTCACCCTTAATAGGGACAGTATGAGTTTTGACAGTATGATTGGGAAAGGGTTAAGGTAACAACAACCTTTAAGAATCAGTGGAGAAATTTTGCAGAAGTATATAGACAATGGTTCTACTATTATTAAATGGTATTGTGATATGTCCTGTATCTAGGGAATACAGGAGGAACGATTGAAGGATAACCTTAGAGGTTTTATAAGGAAAAAGGTAATATTCAAAATTCTCAAGGATAGAAATGTGGATAAAGGAAATATGACGTAATTATAATGATGCCAAGTGGGGCACGTGTTAAACCACGAGAAAGTATGGATCGAACCAGTAATGGTCGAAATTGTTCAGGGCAATTAGGACTTAAGATAAAAAAAAATGTTCTAAGTATGATTGAGAGTCAGTCTTGACAGTGATTAGCCTCTAAAGAATGAGGCAATAACTTATGGAAAAATGGTGATATTTTTTTTCCCATCTGATTCTAAGGAAAACATCTTCACTCAAGCAGTGATCAGAAATAAGGTAGAAAATTTATTTGGAGGTGGTTAAAATGACACTGACTGTAAGGAAATTTTACTATCAGGAAAGGCCAAAGAGGTGGCCGACACTTTAAAGGTAAGTGGATAATTATAGGCGCGTGTGCCAAAAGAATACAGTGATGATGGTTAAAAATGTGAAGGTTGAATTATGGTTTAGAAGATTGACATTCCTTCTGATGACTGTGCAATACCCAACCGTAATAGTAGTTGGTAAAGGTTTAATTCGTGTAATCGCCATGAATGGGCTATCTATCTTAGAAGGTTCTATCTTGAGATAAGCCAGGACCATGTTTCAAAAAGGACTAGATGAACCCTTGAGTTAATTCTTCTATTTAGGGCGTATGATTAAGAATGGTATTAACCTGCTATCGTTGCTTTGATTGAAACTCTTCTGCACTTTTATCTGCTTCATGTCATGTATGTATGTCTGGATCAGGAGTGTTCTTCATGAATCAGGAATGGTGATTATGTTACCTCCTTAGAAGGATTTGATACGAGATGTATGGACTCTGTATGGTTAGCTATTAAGACTTCAGGGAAAATGAATGACTACAGTGGGTCAGTGGTGGACCATAGTAAGGCAGCAATGATTCTGCGAGTAGTGAGCTGATTACAACCATGAGAGTTGTATTGGAATGGGTGTTGAGATTGAGTACCACTAATCGGGTCGTGGTAGTGTATAAGTTATCATTGATAGACTAATTAAGTAGAGTATCTACCTGGTGAATAATTATTCTTTCTTATCAATAGAGAGTCGTATTATTATACGAGGAAGGTTGCGGTGCAAGCATAGAATTCTAGTAACGATGATGTATAGAATGAGATCCCAGATTCGATTTTCGATGTCGAGGGAGTTTCAAAGGTGATTATGTATAAGCTCGAGGAAGAGTGTGGGTCCATAGAATGATGGACGGGATAGCGAAAATATTTAGGCATGGGAAATACGAGGCTATAATGCTTAATGTTGATTTATATACGTATATGATTTGTTCTCCTATGACAAACCTCTATAGTTCAGAGGTAGGTTCCAAGCCAGATATTTTGTGGCAGTATATTTTTTTTTTTCATATATACAATTCTCTTCAATTCGTTCTTTTCTCTTCTTTTCATTTCATGTAAGCTGAGAAGAACAACCCTTCCAGAAAGGGGAGGTATTGCCGAATGACTATCTATCTGTGTGATAGAAGCCTAGTAGGATACCAGCTATTGTTTAATTGCTTGTCAAGTACTAAAGGCTGGCCACCTTCTGTACTAACTAAGCGATATAACAAGTGTTCATGATCATAGTGATCTCTCAACAAATTCCTTTACTTCTATATGAAGGATTAAGCTTCCAAAGATAGAAGCAGCTGAAAAAGGAGTAGTAAAGTTATGGTGGTATTCAGAATGGAAACACGTTCATGATACTAAGGTTGACGTGGTTATTAAAAGGTTATAGAACACTAACGAGCAAAAGTGTAACCAGTATAATATTATGTACGGAAGATAGCAACGACTACGAACTGGAAAAGGATGGGTAGTGAGAAGCAAAAGATATAATGCTAGAAGCTATGATGAGAGCCGGTGCAATAGACTTGAAAGAATTTGGAATGATCACTTAACGCAGATTAAGTTATCTCACGATAATCGATCGTATGTTAGTATCGAGGTATCGCCTTATGAGATCCTTGAGGGAAGACAATGTCGATCTCCCTTATGTTAGGATTAAGTTGTAGAGCGCAAGATGCTCGGACCCGCAGTTATCCAAAGGACCAGGGATATAATAGATCTAATCAGAGGACGGCAGGTAGTAGCCCAAGATGGACATGATAAATATGTTGATTTGACACGAAAGGACAAAGAATAGGAAGTAGGGGACCTAGTGTTGTTATAGGTATTCCCTTGGAAAGGAAGGATGAGGTTCGGAAAGAAATGAAAGCTAAGTCCACGAATTGTTAGACCCTTGGATATATTAAGACATATTGGGAAGTTATCATATGAGCTAGCCCTAACCCCGAACATGTAACAAGTTCGTAACGTGTTTCACGTATCAATGTTAAGGAAGTGTAATTCAGATGCCAGATAAATAGGGGAATATGAGCGCATAGACATGCAACCCGACGTAACCTATATGGGGTAACCAGGAAGGGTTATAGAGTGAAAAGGAACAAGTGCTTAGGGGAAGGATTATCAAACTAGGCAGAGTTTGGTGGCAGGACCACAATGTGGGAAAATTGACTTGAGAGTTAGAAAGTGCAATATTAAGAAGGTATCCCTATTCATTTCTATCTGATTCCGGGACGGAATCCTTTTAAGGAGGGGAGACTGTAATAACCCCAATTTTTGAGAAATTTTGAAACCCTTATGAATAGTGTTTTTGCTGAACGAGAAAACTTTTCATGCCACACTATGTAGGGGTTCTGTTATGGATATTCTGAGATTTTATTAGTACTCTATATGGTATATAAGTGTATGTAAAGATCGTCAGAATCCAATTCCGAACACTTTGATTTTTCCCGGAAATCCACTAGATACGGAAAGAATTGAGAAAAAGGTAACAGGATAAAAAAGGATTTAAATTAAAGGATTATAGGAGAGGATCATAAAAGGAATATAATATATTGAGAAAGGTTAAGGGAACCTAAGTAATAAGATCCCGGGTATGATCCCTCAAACGATAAACGAGAACGAAAGATAAGCGAACCGTAAAACAAATAAGTGACCAAGAGACAAGCTTGTACAAGAAGCCAGGGATTGTGACATCATCAAACCACAAGGTGTGGACAAGTGGGAGCATTATGACATGTGCAAGGTGACATAGGCATGACAAAAAAGGAAGGAATTGTTGGATGATTGTAAACCACACAAAGTTCAAGGTTAGAAGGGTAATTAACCAAAAACAAAACCAAAACAACCTAGCTAGCCAAAACAAATCAAAGCAAACACAAAATTTTTCATTCTTCAAGCATTGCTCTCGGCTTTTCATCTTTTTCAAAGGAAGAAAAATCAAAAATCAAGTTCCAACCATTGTTAAATCACAAGGTAATTATCTAAGCTTCCTTGTACATAGATATGGATATGCTATAAGTTTAAGCTCCTAATTCCTTCACAATCTCTTCCAATAAATCAAGGAAGAAGATGGTGAATAGTAACCTTCAAGAAATAACTTTAGTTTTCTTGAATTTTTATGAAAGATTAAGGTTATACAAGCAAGGATCAAGGTTCTTTAGGCATTCAAAGTTCTTGTGTTGTGTTAAAAAGCTTCAAGGAAGGTATAATCTCTTAACCAAGCTTTGTTATTGAATGTTAAGAGCATAATATGAGTATTGTAGTTCATGAGAGGCTTGATGGTTGTGTATGTAGAGATTAGTGAGTTTTGGGATGTTGTTGGATTGGTAAATGTTGTTGTTTTGATTAAAAGAACTTAAGTATGATTAAAGTTAAGCTTAGGCATAAGTATGAATGATTAAATTGAATTGGTTGGGGTTTTTATGATGTGATAAGGATGGATGTTGGTTGTATGTTGGATTTGAGGTTGATTTGGGATGATTTTGAATGGTTTAAAATATTGGAAATCGCGTAAACATAGCCGTCGTAACGTCCGATTTTCTTTATACTGTTTTTGTGCATAACATTAGTACCCGAGAACCCCCTGCTAAATTATGACAATTGCCATGTCTAGATAGCTCATGTTACGAGCTTCGTTTTGATATGTAGTTTGTTCGATTCCGATGCACGGTTTAGGAGAAACGACCGTTTCAAGTAACGGCATTTCGCGAACGAAACTTTTCCCCTCGTCTTACTTTGAAACATAGGTTAAAGACCAAAAAGGGTTAATTAATGTATGAAACATTTATGGTAAGTGTGTTAGGCAGTTGGTAAGACACTCGCGAAGGAATCGCCTTAAAACTCGTAAAGGTTAAATTATTAAAAATGGTGGAGCCGAGGGTACCCGGGTGACTTAAGTAAATCAGTAAGCGCAAAACGAGTGTTAGAGTCTGAGTTGGTTAGAGTATAGATTTACAAGTGACTTTGGTTTAATTCCAACTTACTTGTTGCTTATAGGTTACCAGACTCGTCCCGAGCCATTCGTAACCCCCAGTCGCTCAGGCAAGTTTTCTACCCGTTATACTGTTGTTGTGATGAATATATGTATATGCATTATCTTGCGATAGATGCATGTTGGTTAATTAGCAAATGTTGCGATATATTGAAGCATGCTGATATGGTATATATATGCATGCCTGTTTCGTATTCTAGCCATATATATCTGTTGGTTCAGTTGATAATACCTATGCTAGAGAATAGCAGTAATTTGCATATACCCTTAGTATAGGGACCCAAAGGTGAAAACATTTTCTAAAACCGGGAGTCGAGGATCCCGAGTAGATTTTATATATATATATATATATATATATATATATATATATATATATTTATATATATATATGGTTATAGTTTTCAAAACTATTAATCGAATAAGGTTTATTCGATAACTTTATTTTATTAATGAATATTATCTTGAATATTCATTCGAGGGCTTATGACTCCTTTTATTTTATTAATTGATTATTATTTGAATATTCATTTGAGGATGTATGACTCCGTTTATTTTATTTAATGAATATTATTTATAATATTCATTCGAGGTATTATGACTCCGCTTATTATTTAATAATATTCTTTATTTTATTAAAGAATAAGGTTTCGATAATCAAACTTATTTTCGGTTATTCAAATAAAGATAGTACTTTCATATAAGTATATCTTTGGTTATTTAATATCCATTTCCAGTATATGTTTTAAAACTTCTACTTCGATTATTTTTATAAGGATTATTCTTTATGGGAATATTATTTAAATAATAATATTCAGATATTTTCTAATATATCGGGACTGATTTATTTCATTAAATCAGCTTTACTCCAAACATTCTTAAAAATGTTTTCGAGTCTTCAAAATGATTTTAAAAGTTAGAGCGGATCCCAAAACTCGTTTTCCGATTTAAGATCTTCCTTTCGAAGGAGACTTGAATATTCGCTCAAAATCTTGGGGATCCGGCTCTGTGATGTATTTTATATTCGCAACATGGTTGCTGTTTTGAGAAAACAATTTGATTACTTGCCCAATGTTCGGGAAGTAAGTCCATCTGATTGAGTCGGCATAAGCGACAGGCCGGGGTACGGTCTATGAATGTGTAAGTGGCTGGGTGGCAGTCCATCAACGCGTGAGTGGCCGGGTAACGGTCTAGCGCGAGGTCCTAATGCGGCCAGGGTGATGACCGGTGAGGAATTCATCCATCTACAGTAGAAAAGGTTACTTATTGGTATCTTTGCCTGATCAGCAAGATATCTGGTTTATGCCAAAATTCTTTTCCTTCCAAATTCATTGGATATTGCAACTCTGTTCATACTTTACATGACAGAGGTTTTCAGGAAATGTATGGGAGATATATATGAATATATTTATATATCGGGTCTTAATGAAGTATCTCGTAACTTCATTATTTATAATGATATTCAAAGATTGAATCTATTCAAATCTTGTCTTGTAGTCTCATCTATGTGATGAACCTTTGAAACTGATTATAACTTGAACGGGGGTAGTTCAAGTAGTATTTGGGAAAGATATAAGTATTTTGGGGTATCTTGTAACTTCATCTTTTAAACATATATCTAGTTAATGATTATCTTATGCATGACAAAGATTTTCAGAAAAACGTTGAGACAAGGTTAGATATATGAGATCACCTTGCAACGATAGTTTTATACAGTTATAAACTGGAACTCTGTGTATATTATGCATGGAAGAGGACTTCCAAGATTTTGAAAAGTATATATGTATATATACTGAATATTTTGCGACTTCATCGCATTAAGATATCAAACTTGGTCCATTTCTTTTGACCAAGACTTTCATGAGTACTATGAGAAGGCTCATATATAGTTAATCATTATACATATTATTTTGGTGGGCTTGCTGCTCACCCTTGCTTTATTTCTTCATCACACAACAACAGTTAGGAAAGATGGCCAGACTCCAGCAGACCCAGCGCAAGCGCGTGGGAAGCGTCCCGCGTCTTCCCGTTGATGTTGTAGCTGCTATAGCTGCAGAGGTAGATCTATTGTAGATCAGACCATCTACTTTTGAGAATCAATTATGTATAATTATAACTTGTGGCAGATAATGGCAATTAACTGTAAATTTATCAAGAAATCATTTTGGGTTGTAATAACTTTTAAATTGTGGATTCAAAGACTTGTACTTATTTAAATTTCATCTCTGAGACTATAACGGGTTGTGGTGTGTGTTAGTGTGGGGTCACAGCATAAGGTCATACCTTAACCTGTATTAGATCCTGTAGCAGTGCAAGGGGCCATGGCATTATGTTTATGATTCTGTTTTATATTATTGTAATTTATAGCATGGTGACTCCACAATCTAGGCCCCTGATTCTGAGGGTGTCACACTTACAGCATTTTCATAATCCTCCTTATCAATAGCAGAAGTATACTGTGACTGTTTAAGAAGAAAGGTAAGCATAAACTGATGTATTAGTATATCTGTTATATACAAAATTTATGCCAGACAAAGGATTTGATCATCTTCTTCCACTTCTTAATTAAACAAACATTTCCTTCCATTCCAATTTAAGTTAGCTTAAATCCAAAACTACACATCAAAAACACCATATGTTAGGTCACACACACACACACTGTAGAGGGGGTGAATACAGTGTATAGTACACTCAAATCGAACTTAAAGAACTTAAGTAACAGAAAACAAACTTTATTGAAACAATAAACTCTGTTACAGTATGGAACTGTTACCTCTCAGTGATGAACAAATATCACGAGAGCAGCTAGGGTTATATAGAATAATAACTTCGATAATGATAACACTTATAGTGTAAACCCTATGTCTGTGTTTATATACTACACAGTTACAAGATAATCGCTAATTGATATGGAATATAATTCTGCTTCCTAAAATATATCAATCAGATATCTTCTATTCCAAGTATTCCATTCTTCACGGAATTCCTTCTTCATGCATATCTCTTCTTATGTTTATCTCGATCTTCTTTCCTTTAATCAGCTACTGTCCTTATCTGATTGTCCTCCAGCACTTAAGTTCTGATATCTATCTTCTGATGATTATCTCCTGATAATATAAGTACTGATATCCTTAAGTCCTGACTTCCAGTATAAGTACTGATCAACAGTTAAGTACTGATCTATCCTGTTCACGTAAGATCTGAAAGCTAAACATAAAACATATTAGTCATGACATTATCAAATATATCTAACAATCTCCCCCAACTTGTAAATTAACAAAATATACAAGTTAAACAGATATTTGATGATGTCAAAAACATTAAGTACAAATGCATGAGAAATAGATTAGATAACTACAGCTTACAGTCCTTAAAGTTTTACCAATTTCAACTTCTGATAACAACTTCAATCTGTATAAATATCAGAGTTTAAACAGTTGTAGATCTTCGACTTGGCTTCATCATCTTCTGATCTCTCTGATGTCAGGAGTTGTTCTGAGATAGTTCTTCAACAAACATTTTTCAGCATATCTTAGTTCATCAATCATTCTCATTTTAACACCTTTAAGCTCTGCAGTATCTTCACCAGTTTGAAAGATTGCAGCTCTGAGATCATTAATCTTTGCTTTCCTTAACTCCTGATCTAGTCTTATGACATAAGCTTTGTCAGATTCAAGATTGAATTCAAGTCCCTTAATACCAAGATACGTTCTGATCTGTGCAGTATTAGGCTTCATATCAACAATATCACCATTGTGATCTCTGTACTTTGGAACATATCTGCTGTCAGACTTAACAGAATAAAGCCTTTTCTGTCTCTGAATCTGTTCTTTTAAGTAGTTTGCAGCAGTCTCTGTTATTCTGTCATCCACTTGAAGTAAGAAAAGTACATGCTCCAATTCTTCAAAATACTTCAAAGGAATGGCATTTTGTCTTATATGATAAACCCTACCATCTGTCATGAAATACAACATGATGTATTCTTTCAAGTAGGTATGGTAAACCATCTGTACAGATTCCAGTTGATTCAATCTCTCAGGAGTTGCTCCAATACCTGGTTCACTCAAGGAAGTTGGATCATCGGTAGTGTTGTGTACTCTTCTTTCATCAGCACTTCCCAATCCAGTTTTATCTCTAGCTTCCTTTCCAGTAACTACTCTTGCTTCAAAACCACTTGGAGTAGTCTTCAAAGATTGAGTCTATTTTGCTTTAGTGAATCCTGGTAGGAGTGTTTTAGATCTATTTTCTGATATCAAGTTAACTTGAGCACTGTCAGAGGTTACTTGCTTCTTCTGAATATCAGAACTTACAATTTCTTGACTCTGAACAACTTGAGCCATGTCAGAGGTTGTTTTAAGAACTTTTCGTGAAGTCAGAGTAAGATCATCTTTTCCTTCAGTAATTTTTTCTTCCTCATGAGGTACATAAGGCTTGATAGGTTCACCAACCTTTTCTTTACCCTTGGATCTTGGATCTATCTGTGGTTATGATCTAGCCAAAGTTTCTTCAGTATGTATCCTTTCTTTGATCACAATGCCTTTAGGTTTTGGAAGTAACTTTTTACCAGAAGCTTCAGATTTAGATGTGACTTTCTCTGATTTAAATCTGGCTTCTTCTTCCTTTAAACTTTCCAAGTCCATCCCTGGATTTTCTTGAAGAAATAACTGTCTTGACATTTCCTCATCAAGATCTAGAAGTTCATCAGAACTTATCCTTTTACCAGTAGCAGAACTTATTCTTTTCCTAGTATCAGAACTTGTTCTGTGACTAGCTTGTCTTGATGTAAACCTTCTACCTTGACTATGACCACTACCCATTCCAGAGTTTTCTTGGTCATCTTTTCCATCATCCTTTCCTTGCAGTGTCTTGTTGGTTTTGCATTTGGACTTAATTACCTTCTCCCCCTTTTTGGCATCAGCAGGTAATAAAAGACAGATAAGTAGTTCCACTGAGGTCTGGATTTCAGTAAGTTGCGATTGCTGAGAAGCTTGATTTGTCAGAATTTGATCAATCTGAGCTTGTTGCTTCTCTTGAGTTTTCTCAATATAAGCAACCCTGTCAATGGTAGGTTGGAAGAACTTTTTCTTATCAATTTTCCAAACTTGTTCCTGTTTGATAAAGTTCTCCTGAATCTTGTGTAGCTCTGCATGAGTGTTGGAATGAAGACCTTGTAGATGTTTAGTACTCAATGCAGTGACTCTAAGCTGGGTTTTAAAATCATCAGAATGTAACATTTCATCAGCTTTAGTCAAGTGCTCAGCAAGATGTAAAGTATTTGGAACACATGAAACTGAGTTCCATTCCTTAGTCCACTCCTGACCTGCAGGAGTTTCACTCCAAGGTACTGGTGCATCCCTGATAACAAACTCCTTTACCAGTTCAGACTTAGGAAGAGTCAGTGGAGGAGTATGTCCTGAAGGACCTGCTTCATTAGTATCTACAGTTGTAGCAGCCTCACCAGTATCTCCAACATTTGCAGCATCAGAACTTAGAGAATCAGTATCTTCTGATAAGACAACAGTGTGAGTAGCAATGGAGGCTTCAGCATCCTCTAATTGCTGATCTGATATTAAGTTCTGATCAACAGCCATATCCTGATGCTCACCTAAAATCTGATCATTAGCATCTTGATGCAGAGAAGGTGTTGGTGATAACTCAGGAGTTTGAACAGCATCAGTAACAGGTGTTGTGGAAGGATTATTTGCTGTTGGAGCTTCTAAGAAAAGTATTCCAGGCACAACCAGGTTCTGAATATCAATTTCAGCACTTGTGCCTGGATCAACAAGAGACACAGAAGGTGAATTAGCCTTGTCAGATACAGCCTCCTGAGATGGAGTTGATGGAGAAGAAGTGACTGGAGCAAATTCCTTGTCTTGTGAGATCAGAGATTCTTGATCCCCTTCCTTAGCTGCTTCCTCCTCATCATCTGAAACTGGCCTTTGTGCCCTCTGTTTCTTGTACTTCCTTGTTGATTTGGATTCCTTGGGAGTTGCAGGAACTGTCATACGTCTAAGCCACTTGAGAAGCCTAGAACCCCCAATTGCAGAATCCTTCTGAGAAGTTGCCTTCTCAGCTTCATCTACCACAGGTTCTGAAGAAGGAATCTGATCTTCAGAATCTGATTCATCTCTCAAAGTAATTCTCCTCCTCTTTTGAGGTGTTTGAGGAACAATCTTTGTTCTCTTTGGCTTAGAGGATGTAGGCTTCACAGTAGGTGCTGAAAAAGAAGGTTGAGCAGTCTGTGAAGTGGAGAGATAGGATTTGAGATAAGTTCTGAGGGTAGGTTGAGTAGAATGAGAGGTAGGTACTGAGGTTGATGGATTTTGGGTGGTTGGAGGTGGTTGAACATCAGAGTAAACAGATCTATAGGTATCAGGATTAGCATTTACCAGGATCTGTTTTACAGACTTAGGAATCTGTAATGGTCTAACCATTTCTTTCTTAGTATCAGCATTTACCAGATCATTAAAGTACCTTTTTGCAACCTTAAAAGGTGGGGTTTGGGTGCTGACTAACTGAGATTCATCAATACAATAAGTGTAAATAAGTTGACAGAATCTAGCAAAATAAATAACATCTCGATCCTCTGTCATCCTATCCCCAATAAAACCAATTAAAGCAGCTGCAAAATCAAAATGAGTTTGATTGATAATTGCATACCCGATGTGCTGACTCATAATGGGAATAGCATCAAAATTCGAACATTTATTTCCAAAAGCTTTGGTGATGCAATCAAAGAAAAAACTCCATTCTCCTCTGATATTAGCCCGTTTCAACTGTCCAAGTTTCGTCAGACTCTTTTCATATCCCAATGCAGTCATAAACGCCCTAAGGGCTGAGTCCTCTGGAACTAAGAAAGTACAATCCTCTGGAAGATGTAAAGCCCTGCGTAATGTACCAGGAGTGACTACAAAAGATGAATCACCCACTTGGAAGATAATACTGGGAGTTCCACGGTTACCACCATCATCAAAAACGCCAGTCCTCCAGAACCTCAGAACTTGTTGACTTGAAAATAATTCAGGCTGAGTTAAGGCGTACCCAACCTCACTATGTGCAAGAAGATCTTGCACAAAGTGCAATTCAGATGGAGCTTCAGCATGATCAAGAATTGTAACATAGTTGTTTGGAACAAACTTAGCTCCATCAATGATTAAATCCTTTGGTGCCATGTGAAAAAATTTAGAGTTAAGTATGCCTGATAGGTGTTTGATATAATATCTGTATGAAAACAACGGAAATAGTAAAGTGAAGGAGAGTTAAAGTAAGAAGAGAGATAGAAGATGAAGAAATTAAAAAGATTAAAGAAATCTTCTCTCTGCTGTACTTATGCAAAAAAATATTACCGTTGGACACCTGTCAGACATGCAGTAATAACGGATAGTTACTGGGCTTGAGAAAACAGTAATCATGACTTACCCATTTGCCGAGTTTCAAGGAAAAACTGTTCCATTTATCAAGGGAAACAATTCAAATTTTAACCCGTTATCACTGATTGAATTATTTGTCACTGCAACATTAATATTCTGAAAATAAATCATGTTAAAAATGACTGAGATAATGTTGATGTATAAGTGCTGACAGAGAATCAGAACTTAACTAAAAGTACAATTTAAATGGTCATCAGAATATCAATCAGGATTTATCAACACAAGATAAAATAACTCAGAGACACAATCTTGAAGTAAAAATAGTTTTCATTAATATATCAAGTCAATACATTTATGAATTGGAAATTACAACAATACTTATACAAGATTTTCCCTAAGCTTCTAATCCTAACATCAACAGATTTAGTCCTGGATAAGAAGCCTGACAAAGCTGAGGATGAAGAAGAACAGGAAGAAGACGAGATTAAGTCATCTTCCTCTTCCTATCTTCGACGAACAAGATGGCGAGTCGTATGATTCGCTCTTGCTAACGGATAGCTTCCCGCCTTTCCTCCTCCAGGCACTCCAGATGGCGATGGTAATCCATCTCGAAGAATAGAAGGTGAGCCAGCACCTCCTGTGGGACAGAGTCCCAGATCTCCTCAGGAATGGCTGTTATATGCCACTCCTGTTGCCACTCGGCATAACTGAGCTCCATTGTGAAGGTTTGTGTGTTCAAAAACATGTTGTATCGAACCATTGTGTTTTTGACAGAAGAAAGAGGATAAGTGTGTGAGAAGAATGTGATGGAAAGACTGATGTGAAGTGGTTGCTTATAGAGGCAAGAGAATGCCAAGAGACGCAAAGATATTTAATGCTGACTGGTAGAATTAATTCTACCTCATCTCCCTAGACTTTGAAAAAGAATAACAGTCATTGGAAAGAGGAAGCATGGTCTAGACCGCACAAGACACAAGAAACAGTGGACTGTTCAAGTACAAAACCATTAATCCTAATCATAGTGACTATTAATCTTCCACTTCAACATATTTGAGTACAAACTAAGACTGTTATCAAATTTTATTCAAAGATAAGCCAAGTAAAGGATTAGACTGAGAAATTAGAACTTAGACCTATACCAGAACTTAACAGTCATCAGAACATAATTTCTTAACTCGAAAAAGGAATG
The DNA here is from genome assembly GCF_009905375.1 of Apium graveolens. Lineage (NCBI taxonomy): Eukaryota > Viridiplantae > Streptophyta > Magnoliopsida > Apiales > Apiaceae > Apium > Apium graveolens. The sequence goes on along the minus strand of NC_133650.1, from coordinate 97,637,440 downwards.
CCTATCTTAGTAAATCCTCATACAAGTTCTGAGTTATGGACGTCAGAACTTAACCATTAGAACGTGTAACTTAGAACTTGTCCTCAGAATTTGTGCAATAATGACACAATGACTGTTTATCTAAAATAACATAGACCACCACAGAAATTTTCATCATTCAGATGGAGTGATTAGTGTGTGCATTAAGCTAAAAACAGACAAAGAGTAAAGTCTGATTCACTTCAGTACATCTTAGAAATAAGGCATAACTAAAATTTTGCTAAAGATCTGTCATTGTCCTGAAACCTACAGATTAATGAGTTCATGCTTGAGTCCACCTCAACTATTTTGTGCTCATTTTATGCATCTTATGAAATTCTATTTTACAGTGGCTTCTCAGTGTAAGTGAGTCACGACTGTTTATCAGAATTTATGCTATTATCAGAGTATTTCTCCAGTAATCATAGAGTGTGAAAAGTCACCAAGAAAATATTTTGCTTTTCTAATGCATATTTACTTAATACCAGCAATGCACTTGGGCCGTCCCTTCCACATTTTTACTCTAGATCTCAAAGGAGTACCTGATTTTATTCTTTAACCTTTTTGCTTTTTCTTTTGATAAGTGAGGTTTATCAGCACTTAGTACATTAAGCAGTTTTACTAGTATCAGAACTTAACAGAGGAGTAGCATTATTCTAATTTGTGACTTAGTAATAAGATATACAAAGTGAACTTAACTAAGCTCAATTATCAGAATTTGCTAGTGTCATAAGATTTCCACTGAAATAATTACTTCTTCCATGGAATCATTTGTTTATTTAAGACTACTAGGTCAGTATCTAGCACAGTTATCCTCATAGGATTGAATAATTACTGAAACAAACATATCACTTATCAGAGTTGAGAAATATATATCAGACAACAGTCAGTACTTAAAAATATTTAGCAATTAAGCACAGAATACACAATGAGATTAATTTTGTAAATATTGAGCATAAAGTCTGATAACACAGAACAAGTCTAAGCAGATTTAGAGAAGGAACCTGAAACCATTCCAAGTTCATTTACCAATCTTGTAAAAGTAGCTTCACATAATGGTTTTGTGAAGATATCTGCCAACTGTTGATCTGTGGGAACAAAATGCAATTCCACTGTACCTTCATCCACATGTTCCCTGATGAAGTGGTACCTGATGCTGATGTGCTTTGTCATAGAGTGTTGAACTGGATTACCTGTCATAGCAATAGCACTTTGATTATCACAGTAAATAGGGATTTTGAAATATGTTAACCCATAATCCAGTAACTGATTCTTCATCAAAAGAATCTGTGCACAACAGCTTCCTGCAGGAATATACTCTGCTTCTGCAGTTGATGTGGAAATTGACTTTTATTTCTTGCTGTACCAAGAAACCAATCTGCCTCCAAGAAATTGGCAGCTTCCACTTGTGCTTTTCCTGTCAATTTTGCAACCTGCAAAATCTGCATCTGAGTAACCTATTAGTTTAAAATCTGATTCTCTAGGATACCATAATCCCAGAGCAGCTGTTCCTTTAAGATACTTAAAGATTCTTTTTACAGCTGTTAAGTGAGGTTCTCTTGGATCTGCTTGAAATCTTGCACAAAGACAGGTAGCATACATGATATCAGGTCTACTAGCAGTTAGATAGAGTAGAGAGCCAATCATACCTCTGTAGTCAGTAATATTTACTGATTTACCGGTATCCTTATCCAGTTTTGTTGCAGTGGCCATTGGAGTGGATGCACTTGAACAATCTTGCATTCCAAATTTCTTTAGCAAGTTTCTGGTGTACTTGGTTTGACAAATAAAAGTGCCTTCCTCATTCTGCTTGACTTTAAGGCCCAGAAAATAGCTAAGTTCCCCCATCATACTCATCTGATATCTTGACTACATTAGTTTGGCAAACTTCTTGCAAAGTTTGTCATTTGTAGATCCAAAAATGATATCATCAACATAAATCTGGACCAGAAGTAAGTCCTTTCCATGGTTGAGGTAGAACAGTGTTTTGTCTATTATCCCTCTGTTGAATCCACTTTCCAGAAGAAACTGAGCTAAAGTCTCATACCATGCTCTAGGAGCTTGCTTAAGTCCATAAAGTGCTTTATCAAGCCTGTAGACATAATCTGGATGTTTAGTATCTACAAAACCTGGAGGTTGTTCAACATATACCTCTTCCTCCAATTCTCCATTGAGAAAAGCACTTTTCACATCCATTTGAAAGACAGTAAACTTTTTGTGAGCAGCATAAGCCAAAAATATCCTTATGGCTTCTAACCTAGCAACTGGTGCAAATGTTTCATCATAATCAATTGCCTCCTGTTGAGAATATCCTTTTGCAACCAGCCTTGCCTTATTCCTTGTAATTATGCCATCACTGTCAGTTTTGTTTCTAAATACCCACTTTGTACCAACAACAGATCTATTCTTTGGTCTTGGCACTAGGGTCCAGACTTTGTTTCTTTCAAATTCATTCAACTCTTCCTGCATTGCTTGCACCCAATCAGCATCTTGAAGAGCTTCTTCTACTTTATTTGGCTCAGTCTGAGAGAGAAAAGAATTGTATAGACACTCATTTGAAGTACCTGTTCTAGTTCTGACACCTGCATCAGGATTTCCAATTATCAAATCAGGTGTATGAGATTTTGTCCACTTCCTTGCAGATGGAATGTTTTCTCTAGAACTGGATGCTCCCCCATGATCCATGCTATGTTCATTTTCATTTTCTGATGCTCCCCCTGAAACTATGCTCTCTGAGTTGGATTCTTCAGTATTTAGATTTTCAGCACTATCAGAACTTGGCTTATCAGAACTTGACGAATCAGAACTTGAAGAGCCAGATGCATGTTCTGATGTTTCTTGAGATGTGGTAGGATCTTGAGTATGCTCCCCCTGCATAGGTGCATCTTCCTTTAACGTAGTCACCACAGTTTCAATAACATCAGAGTTTAATCCGTCAGAGTTTGTAGTATCAGGACTTAGACTGTCAGGATTTTCAGTATCAGAATATGAGTCTTCATTTTCAAATCTCAGCTGAACATGGTCAACGAAATCTTTAAGACTAGTGATCTTCTTGTCATCAAAAGAGACATTGATAGATTCCATGACCACTTTTGTTCTCAAATTATAGACTCTGAAGGCTTTTGTGGAAAGTGGATATCCAACAAAGATTCCTTCATCAGCTTTTAGATCAAACTTTGATAGCTGTTCAGGATGAGTCTTGAGAACAAAACACTTGCATCCAAATACATGAAAATATTTCAGATTTGGCTTTTTTTTCTTCACCATCTCATATGGTGTTTTTCCATGCTTGTTAATGAATGTTGCATTTTGAGTAAAACAAGCAGTCTGCACAGCTTCAGCCCAAAAATAGGTTGGAAGCTTTGCTTCTTCAAGCATTGTACGTGCAGCTTCAATGAGAGTTCTATTCTTCCTTTCAACAACTCCATTTTGCTGTGGAGTTCCAGGAGCAGAGAATTCCTGCTTTATTCCATGGCTTTTGCAGAACTCTTCCATTATCAAATTCTTGAACTCAGTGCCATTATCACTCCTTAAAATTTTCACAGAATCTTTAACCATTTTATCCAGCTGTTTGACATGATCAATCAAGATAGATGCAGTTTCACTTTTTGTGTGCAAGAAATACATCCATGTGTATCTGGTGAACTCATCCACTATGACCAACACATACTTCTTCTTTGCAATAGACATGACATTTACTGGACCAAATAGATCAACATGTATAAGATGATAAGGCTCAAGAATTGATGATTCAGTCTTGCTCTTGAATGAAGATTTTCTTTGTTTAGCTTTCTGACATGAATCACAAAGACCATCAGGAGAAAATACTGTGTTTGGCAATCCTCTCACAAGATCTTTCTTGACAAGTTCATTTATATTGTTGAAATTTAAATGAGAGAGTTTCTTATGCCAATTCCAGCTTTCTTCAATTGATGCTCTACTTAACAGACAGATTGCAGAGCCATCAGTACTTGTTGAAAGCTTAGCTTCATAAATGTTACCACGTCTATATCCTTTCAGAACAACTCTGCCTTTAGATTTACTCACAATTTCACAGTGTTCTTCAAAGAAATCAACATGATAACCTCTGTCACAGATTTGACTTATACTCAGAAGGTTGTGTTTAAGTCCTGAGACCAGAGCTACTTCTTTAATGATGACATTCCCAAGATTGATATTGCCATATCCCAATGTTTTTCCAATGTTGCCATCTCCATAAGAAACACTTGGGCCAGCTTTCTCCACAAAGTCTGATAGCAGGGCCTTATTTCCAGTCATATGACCTGAACATCCACTGTCCAGAACTAGAATATTTTTCCTGTTGCCCTGCAATCATAAAGACCACTAATTATTAGTTTTAAGGACCCAGACTTGCTTGGATCCTTTGGCCTTATTAAGTTTGTTAACATTTGCAGCGGATTTAGCATCAGAGTTTATGTTAACATTTTTCTTATCAGAATTTACATTATCAGACTTTGAATCAGAATTTATACTAGAAGGAACAATGGAAATTTTCTTCAAAGAAGGTTTTATTTGATAATAATCATAGTACAAACTATGATATTCCTTACAAGTATAAATGGAATGCATAAACTACCACAATGAAAACAAGGATTTTGTGGTTTGTATCTAACTGACTGACTCTTAACTCCTGATTTGGAAGGTAAGGAGTTAATATTCTTATTTTTCCTGCAAAAAGAAGCCAGATGGTTAGAACTTCCACAGTTATGACATGTTTTCCTAGGAGCATCAGGAACAGGTTTATAATCATTGCTTTTATTCACACCTTCCTTTCCATTCCTATTTTTCCTAGGTGATTTTACCTTGTTTGCATTCTTGACATCTTTCAGCTTATGCTTAAGCTGCTTCTTTGTCATTAAGCCTATGTTTACTTCAGCTGTCTTTTCCTGTTTTAGTTTGTCAGAAGTTAATTCCTCTTTAACTTCTGATTTCTCATTATCAGACTTTACAGTTACAAACTTAACAGGTTTTAACTTTGGCTTTTGCTTAACAACAGGCTTAATTTCTTCAGTTCCTTTATCATTCTTATTTTCTCCATAACCTAAGCCCTCTTTCCAATTTTCACTACTTAGCAAATTTTGAGTTGTTCTGCCAGAGTTAGTCCAAGTCCTGATTATCTCTCTTTCCTTTTCTAACTCAGTTTTTAGAGATTCATTCATTTTTAGCACTTCATCCCTAACATAAAAAGCATCATCTCTATCCTTCTGAGTTTGATGGAATATAACTAACTCTTTTTCTAAGAAATCATTTCTTTTCTTAAAAACAAGATTTTCAGAAGTTAATCTTTCACATGTTAAGGTTTGATCTCTATAACTAACAAACATGGTTTTAAGATATCTTCTCAACTCATTAATATCATCAGTATGAAAAGCATAAGTAGTCTGAGGTACCTTTGTTTCAGCAGCTTCAGAACTGCTCTCAGCACTTTCTTTATCAGCATTTACCATCAATGCATAGTTCTCCTCACTTTCAGAGTCTGAAGTGTCTGTCCAGCTATTCTGCTTTGTGACAAGAGCCTTGCCTCTGTCACCCTTTACCTTCTTGCAGTCAGGAGATATGTGGCCTTTCTCACCACAATTATAGCATTTAATATTGGTGCCATCTCCTCTGTCAGACTTTCCTCCTCTGCCTTCAGATCTTCTGAAATTCTTCTTATCAGAACTTATGCTTTTCCTGGAAAACTTCTTTCCCTTCCTGAACTTCCTGTATGCAATCTTTGTGATTCCTTTCACCATAAGAGCACACAGCTTCATCATCTCCTCATCAGCATCAGTCTCAGGCAAGCTTTCAGAATCTGAGTCATCATCACTCTCAGAACTTGATGACTCAGTATCAGACTTTATGAAAAGAGCTTTACCCTTGTCTTTCTTTGAGGAAGCTGCTTTGGGGAATTCTTCTTCAGCCTTAAGAGCAACTGTCCTTGACTTTCCTCCTTTCCTCTTGCTTCTTTGTTCCATCTCCAGCTCGTATGTCTTGAGCATTCCATAGATTTCGTCAAGAGTTGTTTCATCAAGATTGTAGTTGTCTCTTATTGTCGTTGCCTTCAAATCTCAGCATTCAGGAAGAGCTAACAGGAACTTAAGGTTTGAATCTTCAAGATCATACTCTTTATCAACCAATGACAAATCATTCAAAAGTTTGACAAATCTATCATATAAATCATTCAATGACTCATTAGTCTTTGAGTCAAAGTGTTCATACTCTTGAGTGAGTATTGTCTTCCTGTTCTTCTTAATTGTGTCAGTTCCCTAACATCTTATTTCCAGAGCATCCCATATCTCCTTAGCAGTTTTGCAGTTGATTACCCTGTTTGACATTACATTATCAATGGCACTATGCAGTAAGTGTCGTACCTTAGCATCCTTAGCAATTGATGCTATGTCCTCAGCAGTATAATCACTCTTCTCCTTTGGTACGGTCATTGCTGCTTCACCTGCAACTACAACAGCGAGTTTGGTTGGTTTGTGAGGACCTTCCTTGATTCTATCAAGGTATTCTGGATCTGTTGCTTCCAGGAACATGGTCATCCTTACCTTCCATATGGGATATTCAGATGGTTTCAGTATGGGGACTCTGATGGTCTCATACCGACTCTGAATTTGTGTCTTCGGTGGTTCCTCAGTTTTAGTAGGCTTAGTTGGAGTTTCTGTGTCCGACATGATTGTGTTTGGATCTTTAACTGTATGTATGTTAACAGATAGGCTCTGATACCAATTGTTAGGTCACACACACACACTGTAGAGGGGGTGAATACAGTGTATAGTACACTCAAATCGAACTTAATGAACTTAAGGAACAGAAAACAAACTTTATTGAAACAATAAACTCTGCTACAGTATGGAACTGTTACCTCTCAGTGATGAACAAATATCACGAGAGCTGCTAGGGTTATATAGAATAATAACTTCGATAATGATAACACTTATAGTGTAAACCCTATGTCTGTGTTTATATACTACACAGTTACAAGATAATCGCTAATTGATATGGAATATAATTCTGCTTCCTAAAATATATCAATCAGATATCTTCTATTCCAAGTATTCCATTCTTCACGGAATTCCTTCTTCATGCATATCTCTTCTTATGTTTATCTCGATCTTCTTTCCTTTAATTAGCTATTGTCCTTATCTGATTGTCCTCCAGCACTTAAGTTCTGATATCTATCTTCTGATGATTATCTCCTGATAATATAAGTACTGATATCCTTAAGTCCTGACTTCCAGTATAAGTACTGATCAACAGTTAAGTACTGATCTATCCTGTTCACGTAAGATCTGAAAGCTAAACATAAAACATATTAGTCATGACATTATCAAATATATCTAACACCATATTAAAATTAACCATTAGAAGATGTCAATCAAAAACTACACATAAAAAACAAAGGGAATACCCAACTCTCTGAAATAATTAAGCTAAGTGTGTACACTCGGTCGTTACTTAACACTAACTAAATTATAAATCAAACGTCAATATTAATGTCCAGCTACCAACAACAAATGCTAAGTTAAAATCCAATAATTCTGCTAAAAGAGCTAGTAACACTATAATGTATAACTTTGGAGAGATATATGTTTTATTTTGTCTGAAATGTGTCTACTAGTGTTCTGTAACATCTTTCATTGGTTTAGAAAATCCCGAAATGTAGAGAACAATGCGGTATTTTCAATTTTTTTGTCTACTTGTATCTTAAAAAAACAGAACAAAACACAAGTGAGAAGAAGTAGAGCATTCGCTAAGCTGAATCCAAAGTAGTACTAATTTTTACGAGCATACCTCTACGAGAAACATGTATGTGCACATTATTGCCTCCCCAGGACAGTGACCAGCACCTTTCAACTTAATATCTCCAATAATTACAGCACATAAAGATTAATATATTCAGTAAACTTATATAAGCTACAATACAATAATAAAAGAAAAAATAGTATAGATAAACAAGATATATTTTACCTCTTCGTGCTCAGTGGTGTGAGGTAGTGGCAGCCCCGATAATTCTTAGTATCATTAGAACATGGCTATTAGTTCCTCTGAAGTGGCAAAAACTTGAACTATAGAAATAAGATAAAATATAATACAAAAAGGATGATAAAATAACCCCCCTGCATCACATATCCTGGCCACCAACTTGCGTGTAGAACATGAATATCAATGTGAATCTATGCGTGTTTACATGGAAAGTAATTGAAACACAAATACTGAAATTATCACTATAATACACAAACAGTCAAGAAATCAATTTGAATCGAACTTTAGGATCTAGGGTTTCAAGGAATAAGCTCAAATCAAGGGGCTTTTAATATATGATACATATAACATCATCTACAACACAAAACAAATGCCAATCGATCCAAAAATCATCGATTAATTTAGAATCGAAGTGATTAAAGAACTAGGGTTCATGAATCTTTCAATTTGGGACTAGAAAAGATGATTTGAGGATTGAAATAGATGAAATTGTGGCCAAAGAACACAAATAGCTACGTTTTTTATCGAGGTTGAATGGCTTGGCTGCTGGAAATAGCGAGAGGTGAGAGAGAGACAGAGAGAGGTGAGAGACGGACAGAGAGAGGAAGGAGCGAGACAGAGATGACCTATTGTCGTTCAAGTTTTATTCAAAATAAACACCCGACCCAATTTTTTTGTTCAACTTTAAATTATTAATTATTTTTTAAGTAAATATTATTTTTAACACTTAATTATAAAAAATTAAATAAATTCAACAATATATGTTGTAAATCACTCCAGTATACTATAATGACTTGTTAATTATAAAACTTTTAATTGATCAATATATTATAAATCACTCCACTAATATTAAACTTTAGAAATTATATATATTTCAATTATTAACTCATTTCTATGTAAATAATTATTAATTAGTTAAATTAAAAAAATCATCTTTAATTTATATATGTATATATCATTTTGGTAACACATTGTAACTATACTGCAACATCAAAAATGAGGGGTTGCGATAGACATATGTTTAGAAGGCTACTATTACACTTTTCTTTGCAACCCCATCATGAAGGGTTGCAGTATGCAATCTATGACGTAGTGTTGTATGACCACATATCACCTTTCTTTAGCCACCTCATATTTATATAGGACAAATTATTTGAGCTTTTTTTGTGAGTTATGTGAAAAGATTTAGAGAAAAATAGAATTAAATAGAGGCATGATCCTTCCTAGAAAAATAAGAGGTATGTGAGAGTAAGGATTTAGTAATCCTTGTGAGGAAACTCTAACTATTGAAAGTTATGAGCTGTGTGGTGTGAGGAGTAGTGAGACTACTTTAAAAGAATATAGAGATTAAGTGTTACTTGTTATATTTTGCAGGTGCACAGAGTACACAAGAAACAGCTGCTGAACAACAGTCTGTTGACCCTCGGATAAACTCTGATGTACCAAGTGCTGATAATCTCCCTGCAGGTCTAAGTACTGATACTTTTCCGCAGTCCATTAAATCTACTATTCTGCCACCTGTAGCAATCCCTGTTTTTGTTGAAAAACAGTCCATTCACTCTACTATTTCATCACCTAAAATTCTCACTATTGTTGTTGAAGATGTAGTAGCACAACAGTCCATTCATAAAGATTTATCCACTACAGGGTCACACAACACTCCACATGTACTGAGGTTCTGGAAGTAAATCCTAAAGCTCCAGTTCATCTATCTACAATTCTTGAAGATGTGGAGCTCAATGCTGATGGTATGGAAGCTTCTGAAGCTGCTGGATCACATACAACACCAATTTCTGATTCTATCTTATATGCTGAAGTTATAGATGAAGTTCAACAGATAGTTCAAGATCCAGTTATAAATGAAGAGTCTAATGATGGTGAAGAAGCTGATACTTTAAATGCTCTTATAGATCCTGAGGATGATCTATTCTTCCCTGAAGATGTGCCTAAACATGTGAGGTAACAGAAGCATAAGGAGTTAGATGCTAAAAAAAAGCAAGATTATTTTGATGATATTTGGAATGCTAAATGGAATGATGCTGCATATCCTATTTCCAGAACCAATGTTGTTGAATATCTGGAAACAGCTGAACAGAGAATTCAAAATCCTGACATGCTGAATCATCTGAAAGCATTTACTCTGGTGGTAAGATCCTTGCATACAGCTCAAGAAGCAACTACTTCTCAAATCAATCATATCAAAGAAGCCAATCAGGCTAGATTGGAAGCTAAGCAAGTTCAAATTTCTGAACAACTTACAGAGGTGCAGAATTCAATGGAGCTGATTCTTTCTCTACTGCTTGGTGATGATGCCAAAAAGGGGGAGACGATTGTTAAATGTAAATGCAAGCAACTGACATTGACAAATACTAATGATGAAAATCCAGATGGAGGTAATAAGGAGAGATAAGAGGACAGTGTAAGGAGAAGAGGTAAAGAGCTAGTTGGAACTAGTGGCTCATCAATAGCTGACACTAGGTCTCAATCTAGATAAGGTGGAGAAAGTAGGAGAAGTGAAAGAAGATTTAAATCTAAAGAACTGACTGTGACTATAACAACTCAACAAACTCTTAAAGTCACAAATGCTGATGATGACCAAGGTATTCTTGAGATAGAAGCTGGTACAGAAGCAAGTCAGTATCTTCAAACTCTGAAAGTAAAAGGTAGAAATATAACTCTGTTCTACAAGGACCCAAAGATTCAAGCATTTGACTTTGAGGTGAGTAAAAGAATCTTTGAAAAAGAAAAGCATTTGAATCTGAAGTGAGTAGAAGAATCTTTGAAAAATAAAATCTTGGAGTTGATCTAGAATAACTCAAGCAAATGGAGGAAGAATTTAAGAATTCCATGAAGACATCAAATATTGATGCTGCTGTTATCTCTCAAGCTCCATATGAAGATGATCCTTTTAACAGACCAAACAAAGGGGTAGTCATAAGGGAGGTTAGTCAGACAGAGGCTCAAAGACCTCTTAGGTCTCAAGCTATCTTAATTGCTGACAGGAGTCATAAGGGGAAAGGGATGATAGGAGAGAAGTTCAAGCCTTCAAAGCCTAATGCCAAAGCTGTTGCTAAGAAGAAATCAATATCTAAGGCAACTAAATCTCAAACAATGATAGATCAAGTCTATATAGTAGCTCAAGCATTTGATACTGAAGAAATAATTGAAGAAGAAGAAGTAGTCATGATCATCAAAGAAGGAAGATTCATGGAGCTAACTGGGCTGAAAAACTGAAGTTGACCTCTGACATTGCTCAAGTTAATGAATAAGCAAATGTTGTTATTCAACAATCACAACATCTGATACTACTCATGTTGATAATTCTTCAAACCCAATTCAAGCTGAGTTATCAAATCCTGATTCTTTAAACATAATCTCTGATAAGCTAGAACTTACTTTTAAAGAAAAGAGAAAGTTACTATGGGAAAGTAAGAAACTTGCACCTAGAAGAGATTCTTCTGAAATATTAAAAAAGATTTACAGTGGAAGTTCTCATGCTAGAAAAACTGGAATCACAAGTGGTCTGGGAAAGTTAAATGCTGATCCATCTTTAGGTGATGGTTTGATTCTAAGGCATGCTAATCTGATAGAAATTGGAGATAATGTTATGCTTGAAGACTTACAGAAGATCATATCTATACAAATTATTATTGATCTTGTTGGAGAGAAAATGATTTATTTTATGGAGTCTGGGAGAAGATTAAGGTTGACTCAAGAATAGTTGAGAGACAAACCATAGAAGTAATTAGTACTTGTTGTTACAATTCTTATAGTAACCAATCTTGTAACTGCCAGATGGTTTGCATTTATAAAGAACCTGGTACAGTTGAAGCAAAAATGATTCCTTTCAAATCTAACTACATTCCAAAGTACATTGATCAAACTGAATATGTTGTTGATATGCCTATTGGAGGAGCTAAGATAGAAGTGAGTCTAAGAAGATAAGTCTTAACTTTTAATCCTGATGGAAAGAAGATTGGGTTTCTGGAACTGGATGATCTATCTCTTGGAAATATAAAGTTACATGACCTCAGGGTTTCCATCTATCAGAATGATGAATCAACAGATGAATTGAAAGAACACAAACAGATGATGCAATGGTATTTGGATGTAATGGAAGAAAATCTGCTGAGGAAGTTTCTTGAAGAAGAGTTCAGAATGAAAAATAAAGTCTGATAATCACTATCTGTAAGATTGTATATGATTATTTGATTTTCACATTTAGATAGTTTTGACATCATCAATTGGAACTTGTACATATTTATAGAATGCACAAGTTGGGGGAGATTGTTAGATATAATTGATGATATCAGAAGATAAGCTATCAGGACTAAATATCAGGATTTACTGAAGATGACGTCATCAGTACTTGATGATCAGCATTTTATGTCATCAGTATTTAGTCATATCAGTAGATATTCAAGAAGGAAAAAGAAAGCAAAAATTCAAGGCGGTGAAGGACTTTATCTCATAAGCATTCATACATGGATATATATTAGGTTTCCTTATTGTAATAGAATAAGATTCCTTATTGATTGTGTAACTGTGCACTATATAAGCATAGATTAGGTTTACACTTTATGAGTTACGTACATTGATATATTATTCGCATAACCTAGCAGCTCTCAAGGATAATTGTTCATCCTTTAAGAGAGTACTTTTGTAATCAATTTTTATTTGTTAATATAAAAACTGTTGATTTTGTTATAGTTTTATCGAATTGTTTGCATAAACTATATTAACCCCCCCTCTACAGTTGATCACAGACCTAGCACTCTGTTTCATCTGACTTGGCCATGAGAGCAGGGTTGACATAGTTCATTTCTTCATCAGCATCATGTCCATCAGTTGCCCAGTCATTTTCTTGAGTTATGAAAGCTTTCTCTTTATGTTTGAGAAACTCAAAATATTTATTTCCGTAATCCACAGGCTCAAATCTTTTCTTTTCAGAATTTGGCTTTCTGGACTCATTTGCAAAATGACCACTCAGCCCACGCTTGAAACATTTGAATTTGGATTTATCAACCATGTTTCTGTTAGACTTTGCAGCTCAAATTTTTTTCTTAAATTTGAGCTTTGCAAATCTTCTAAACAGAAAGGCTAGATGCTCATCAACTTTATCCATGTCATCTTGTCTTGGACAGTCTTTATCTTCAGCCATCAACCCTTTTCCCTTGCTCATCTTATATCTGCATTCACAGACATTAGTGTTTGGTACAGTTTTAACAGCTTCAACCTTCATATCCACCACTCTTTCATGCTCAGCTACTAATGCCACATACCCACATTTCTTTCTTCCTTTCTTTATCAGCTCATCTTTTTCCATTTCAAGCTCAAAGGTCTTCAATATTCCATACAGTCTCTCAAGAGTAAAATCCTTGTATTCTTGTGAATTTCTGAGAGAGACTGTCATTGGCTTCCATTCCTTTGGTAAAGACCTTAGAAATTTTAGGTTGGAATTGTTAGTTTAGTAGACTCTTTCATACAACTTTAGTCCATTCAACAACTTTTGAAATCTACTGAAAGCATCATTAGCGGACTCACCATATTTAAAATGGAAGTGTTCATATTGTTGTATGAGAAGTTGTATCTTATTTTCTCTGACTTGCTCAGTTCCCTCACATAGCACTTGAATTTTCAAACATGTCTTGATCTAGACCATTGAACAAAATGTATATGGCCTTTTTATCTTTATGAACTGCTTCAGTATCTTCATCAGTCCATTCTGATTTAGGCTTTGGAACAGTTTGTTCATTTCCAGTAGCTTCACCAGCTTCGGTTGTAGCCCTGCGATGAACATGAGGTCCATTCCTTATGCAGTTGACATAGCTTTCATCTTAAGAGATTAGATGAAGGTGCATCTTCACTTTCCAGTGATGATAGTTGTCTTTGTCCAGAATTGAAATCTTCACTCCAACATCCTTCCTGCTCATGTTGTTAAATTGATTTTATCTTTAAACTCTTTGTAAGTTAAGATCTTTCTCTGATACTAATTGTTATTCCCTAACAATATAACAACAAAATTATAGAAGGGGATGGGTTGAATGGAATTTTGGTTACTTTTTGCTTTTCTGAAAACTTCTTACGTAAATATACAATCGTGTTTGAGAATATGCAAGAATGCAAATAAAGTTTTAAAAGTATTCTACTAACACAAAATAAATAAACACAAGTTTAAAAATTTTCTGGTGGATTTGTCTTTCTACCAGAAATGTATATATTGAACAAATCTCTGTGATGCAAAATGCACACAGCTGCTTACAAGTATTCTTTACAACTTAGAACTTGAGAGTACTAAAGATACATCTTACTTGTTCTACTTGTTGTTCTAGTTAAGTTCTAAGATACTTGCTACACTTGGTTTATATATTCACCAAGTTACATATGCAATAAAAGAAGAATAATATTCATATCATCTATGTCCAAGCACATCCTTTTTCATTTCTCAGTCCAATGTAATCCAAGTTAGATACAATATCTTTGAACGAGCTTGTTTTACATAGAAATGGAAATCCTTCATTTTCTTCTAAAACCTGCAATCAGGCTGCCACATTCCTTTTACGCACTATCAACTCGCGTGACTCTGTCAGCTTCTGTCAAGTCACTATCAACTGCTATCTTGTTGATTATCTATTGAAGCTTCTTAGATGTTATCCATTGACACTGTATTGGTTTTATCCATTAAAGCTTTCTTGATAGCATCCGTTGATAGCTTTATCTGATATTCGTTGAAGGCTTGCATGAATTATCCGTTGAGGGTATATGAGTTATTCGTTAAAACTTGTAGAGTCATCCATTGAAGCTTGTAGCTTAGCAGTTGAAGATGTTTTCATAACAGTTGATACTCTTTCACTTATACAAAATTATAAGGTATTTTATATTTACACTTATCCCACCTATTTTGTATATCTTTCTAGTAGTCAACATGACTTAGAAATAACTAAAAATCTCAAACCTCTAAGCTATTATAGTGTACAGAATGTGCTACATATTTATTTATATAAGCTACTCCTTCAACGAATAGACTAACTGAGGTTATCCGTTGAAGGCTACAAATTGACACTTAATAAATCTACTTAAGGTGTTTTGCCGAATTATCATCAAAATTACAACATAATCCTAACAGTTAACACCAAGAATCAAGGGTTTGCTTCTTGCTTTTATCTTGAATAAAAATTAAGAATAAAATTTAGTTTGATTTGTTTTTTTACTAAACTAAATATAACTCATTGAAAATTTTATGTGTAAAAATAATTGGAGAAAGATATTGGAAAGCATGTAAATCCACCACTAAACCCATGATATACAAGTCTTGAACTCTATCCTCGATATGCTAAATATTTATAGAAAATTTACCATGACCACATAGAAACAAATTTTGCTATTCATATAACCATATGATCACATAGTAATGTTAATATGAATTGCACACTTATACAATTAATCCCATGACCACATAGAAAGATTAATTGACTTTCCAAAGACAACAATCACATAGCAAACTTGGATGACCACATACCATTGTTAATTCAAGCATCTCTAAAAGTATTGACGAATATATAAGCATAATCAAGCACATCTCAAGAATTCAAGTTTAATACTTATAAAATTGTCATAAGGTTTAGGGTTTTAAAACAGCCCTCTAAAAAAAGAAGATTTAGCCTACCATAATCATGATAAAGTACATAAAAATCATAGAGATTTGAGAGTAAAATACAAAGTAAAGATATAGAAGAAAAATCCATATGTCAAATTTTCCAAGCATACAATCTTCTCCCTGCATTCTCCTTCCATCCTTGGTGGCTACTACTATGAATATACGTATCTCTCTATGTGTAACCAATAACCTAATAACAATAAGTATTTTTAATTGTTTCTAGAAATATACAATAGTTTCCAAAATTGAATCGAACTATAAAGTCAAAATTCATAGTTGCTTTTCATTGCTGTTACTGGGCTGAACCAAATAGATTTTGAAATCTGAACTGTAATATCCGGGAAAATTATGTGAATATTATATGTTAAATAAATAAATATTAGGTGTTTTATAAATTTAAAGTGATTGTTGTCATGATATTATATGTTATAGTTGTTATGTGTGTTTCCGTGCGGGCCTGAAAATTTTTCGAGTAATTGTTATATGTTTAAACTGCAATTATATGAATCTATTTGCAATCGGGATGCGTGTTTATTAGCGTCTTTATTAAGGTACTCGTTTTATTTCATTTTATGTGCGTTTGAATGTATTCTAGGTGTTTTCGGGATTTTCTCGTAATTTAGGAGTCGTTCCAGTTTTTCAAAAATCAACGGACCGGGACCCCACCGGGATGTTAAAGTCCACAAAATTCATATTTTTATTTTTATAAAATTATTCATATTTCAAATACCCGGTATCTTTGCATTTTTGAATTATTCGCAATTTTTGGGGAATTTTGACACTAATTTTATACTTTATCGTTTTTAAAAATTATTCCCCATAATTATTATTTTGGGGCCTATTTATTTTAATTAGGGGATAAAAACACCCTTAATTTATTTTAGGGTATTAATTTTTACTCTAATATAAATAGTTGGACATATTATTTTATTCATTTTTATTTTTATAAAAATTCAGAAAAACAGAATTAACTCAAGAACAAGGTTTCGGGGGTGGAATTTCTTCTTGAACATAAACCGATTGATTCCAGGAGCTATACTAATCCGTTATTGATGTTCTATATACCGATTTGAAGCCTTTGAGGAGGCCGATCTTTTGGTACCAGAATCATCGATTAAGGTTGATTATTCAACTATTTCAATTTTTCCATTTTATTAGTTAAATTCGGTTTTAATTATGGAAGAATGGTTTGATGATTCTGATATTACAAATAGCTTTAAATGATGATTTCCAGTCGATTTGATTATAAATTTGTGTTGTTTGATTCCCGAAATTTTAAAGTTGAAGTTCATGTTTTTCTTATTTTTGAATTCGAATTTTTGGATTGTTAAGGGATTGTTGATTGATTGTGAGACCCTAAATAGATTATAAAGTTTATGGGCTTAATTTTGGTAGTTAAAACGTGAATTATGGTTGAGAATTGCCCAAGTTAGATCCTTGGCCGGAAAAGATGAACTCGGGGTTGTGTTATGCCAGAATATGTGTTGTAGTCCCGTTTTGTTCGTGTTCTGGTTACCAGGAGAGTTCGGGTAGATTAGGAAATGAGTTCGGGGATGAAGGGTAGTGAAAGCAGGCAGAGGGACTTCATTTTTGGTCTAGCCGGAATCGTCCCCGGTTGCCGGAAACTTCGCCAGTTTCTGGGTTTCCCGGTTTCCAGGAAACCTCGAAACCCGGCAGGTTGTTCTTGGAAACCCGAGGTTGTTCTTGGCGACCCATTTAATTTTTGTCCCGACCTGGTTTTGATTCTGTTCCCCCAATGTTAAATCATGAAATACTGTTTGTGACATTCTCTTTTTATTTTTAATTCAAAATTCATTTTTGTTTTACTAAAAATCATTTATTTACTTTCAAAAATCATTTATTTATTATCTTTAACTCTAAAAAAAAAATTCCTTAATTATCTTAAATTCCTAAAATCATTTTCTTTTATTATTTTCAAAAAAATTTAATTTGATTTAAATATTTATAATTTATTTTAGTTAATTATTTATGAGTTTAATTAATTGATTAATTCATTTAATCAATTAATTTTATTTATAAATAGTTAAATGAATATATATTTATTTATAATTAATTCAAATAATTACTAAAAATTATTTTTAAACTTTTAAAAATTATATTTTGGTCTTTAAAAGTCAATTAATATTATTATTAATTGATTTAATTCTATTTATTTCTTAATTTATTCATAATTATTAAACCGTTCGTTCGTTTAATACGATATGAACGCGTATAGACTCAGAAAATTATTACGCTTTCAATAAAAATACTTTTGAGACCTAATTTCTTTTGTATTGCAATGACATTTGATTTGTGTATCAGTTTGAGTCGGTATCTAATCGGTAAATATTATTAGTGACCCGAATTTAATTCTGAATGTAATGAAACCTATGTTTTGACAACCTGACTTACGTGTTACATGGAATATATGATTACATGATATATAAATGACATGATTACGTGTTACATGATATGCATGCTATATATTTATAATTTTAAAATCCCATGATTAGTTATAAACGATCGGGTAGATGTCAAGACGTATAGTTACGTCGATTGAGTTTTGTTCTGTCAGTTAAGATAAACCTTTTTATTTATAGAATCGAGTGGCAAGGAGTGCGATCAAGTGTTAGACGGAGATAGTAGCCATCAGCTATAAGAAGAGTTATAGTAAGAGGTTATCAAGCATACCAGGGAAGTATACTTCCCTATTCTAAATTCAGAAAAGCTTATTATTTTACATATTCAAAATATAAGAGATGTTTATAAATACTCTGATAGCGCATAGAATATCAATACTCCTATGTTTATTGACATTCTCTTATTCTAGCAATCATTCTGCTAGAACCAATCTTTTGATTCGATAGATAGTGAATAACTACATTATCCAGATATACTCTATATAGTAAAACTTTGAGTTGAAATTAATGAATGACTAATTGTTCTTATTATTTCGCCATCAGTTGTTGAGATAACTTCGGACCATGTGATATGGGGAGTTGAATAGATAAGGATGTCATTGATCCGACTCCTTTGATCAAAAATTGTTTTGTGAATTGATTATTGGTTAGCGTAAGAGGCCGAGGCACCGGTCCACGTGAGTTATTATACGAAAGTGTAATATCTTGCTAGGGGAGTATATGCCTTTTTATGGATATCCAATAGGTACAATATGGCTGCGGGATATCGATACCTATATTTACGGTATAGCTGCGGGATACCGGTGCTGTTTCATGACTGATCATCAGGAACAATATAGTGCATAATATTGTTTGATTAAAATGTCGCTTAAACTTTAAACTTTATATCAACTTTGATTTTTACTCAGATATTATTATTGTTGTTCACTTACAAACTTCATATCACTTGCTGAGCATCTCTTCGCTCATACTTATTTATTAATCTACTCTTTCAGCTAAGCCAGAGCAGGCTTGAGTTCCAGGTTTGATCAGAAGTCAAGTGCTTGTAGATAGTTTCATGTGTTTTCCAGGTTGGCTATTTTAGGACGCTTGAATAGTCTAGAGGTTTGTAAGAAAAATTGGAATAATCTGGAAAACTAATTAGACTTATGGTTATAATAACAGTTGGTTTGTATTAGTGCCTGTTCCATACTATAACTTGTGATCGATCCAGTGCATGCAAGGGGTCATATTTATTATATTATTCCGTTGTGATTATTTTATTATGGTTTAATTGGCTAGTGACCCCCAAATCTAGAACCTGGGTTTGGAGGGTGTCACAGGTTGGTATCAGATCTACAGGTTATGGTCACTGAAACAGGCTTAGGATTGTCATAGGTGAATCATAGAAAGATCACATAAGATAGGCGCGTGTAGTTTAGCTCTTATAGGGTTAAATTTAGGTTATTGGGCTGGTGTATAGTTAAGTTGTTTAGGTTTCCTATTTTGTGTTTAGCCTTAGGCCTTTGTGTTATTGCCTTGCTATTTTAGTGGTTTTGAGGATGGTATGAAGTGTTGAAAAAGAGGTTGAAAGGTTGTGTTGCAACCCTATCCACCGTTTGTTGGTTTATTTGAGATTTTGAGTAAGGGTTTAAAAGGTTTGGATAATTTTTCGTCAATTTTCTTTGAGTTATTATTCTCGAGATAATAAGCAGAATTATGTGATAATCATGTTGTTTGTGTTAATATGGTAGCAAGTTTATGATATTTTGAGAACAGATAATGTTTGAGAATTTTGATATGCTAAGGAATTGCTACATATTTGACATAGTGCTTGACATATTATTATATATATTGCTTGTTTCTTACCGGAATAATGGCACCAAAAAGAAGGAATAATTTAGGAGAGGATCGTACCGAGAGCAGTACGGATCCAACGATTGTCCAGATGTTGGGACTGATGCAGCAACAGATGCTACATCTTATGCAGCAGCAACAACAGCAGTAACAACAACAACAACAGCAAGCAGCAGCACCACCTGCAGTGACTTTCAAGCAGTTTCAAGCTGTGAAGCCACCTGAGTTCAAGGGAAGTGTTGATCCCGTTGAAGCTAATGCATGGCTCAAGGAGATGTAAAAGGCTTTTGAATTAGTCAGAGCAGGAATTGAACAGAAGACCAAGTTTGCAAGCTACTTTTTGAAGGGCGAGGTGAACTATTGGTGGGAATCCACGCGAGCCTTGGAAGGAGGTGAGTTTATAACTTGGGAAAGGTTTACAGAGCTGTTTCTGGAGAAGTATTTCCCGAGGTATATGAAGAACCAAATGGAGATCAAGTTCTTGAACCTAACCCAGGGAGATCTTACTGTCGCTGAATATGAAGCTAAGTTTATCGAGTTAGCGAGGTTCATGCCGGATCAGGTTGACACGGATGAAAAGAAAGCAAGAAGATTTGAGCAAGGATTGAAGTTTTGGATTCAGAACAGAGTAGCCATGTTTGAGTTGACTTCATATGTGGCAGTGGTTCAGAAAGCAATGGTGATTGAAAGTAGGATTGCCATGTCTCAGAAAGGAAAGGATGGGAAGAAAAGGAAAATAGAAACCTCAGAAGGAGGTCAGCATTAAGGTAATTTTCAGGGCCGTTTCAACAAAAGGCCGGGATTTCAGGGTAAAAGGAATGTGGGATTCAGGAGACCACAATCAGGAAATAGAGCACAAGGCAACCATTTTCAGAATTCAAATCAGCAGAGACCTTATCGTCCACCAATGCCATATTGTAAGTTTTGTGGCAGAAAACACTTTGGGGTTTGCAAAGCTAATTCTGTGTGCTACAAGTGCAATATGAAGGGACATCATGCATATGTGAGCCGCAATCAGATGCCAGAAGTTACATGTTTCTGATGTGGGAAGACAGGACATTTTGCCAACAATTGTAAAGAGCAAGCTCAGGGTGCAAATGTACCACAGATCACAGGACCATCCTCTCAGGGTGTGCCAAGGATTGAAGGACCACCAGCAAAGGACCAGCCAAAGGCCAGGACATTTAACATGACTATGAAGGATAATGTTCAAAGTTCTGACGTGGTTGCATGTACGCTTCCAGTCAACTCCGTATATGCTAAAGTTTTATTTGATTCTGGAGCTACAAGGTCATTTATTTCTCAAAGTTTTGTCGATAAGCTGCATTGCGAAGTTAAGTTGTTAGGAAAAGCATTAATGATAGAGTTAGCTAATAAGGATCAAGTTCCCATCGACCGAGTGTGCCCGAGGTGTGACATCGAGATAGGAGGACATCATTTATATGCTAACTTAATACCTTTTAAGTTGGGAGAATTTGATGTTATCTTAGGAATAGATTGGTTGTCAGAAAATAATGCTCAGATTGATTGTAAGAATAGGAAAGTGAAACTTCAGACCTTGGATAACAAGAAGAAGATAATATTCTGAGATAGTAAGCAGGAAAAGAAGTTCTTAACGATAGCTTAAGCGAAGAAGTTATTACGTCAGAATTGTGAGGCATATTTGGCCCATGTGATAGACACCAGCAAAGAAGTTCCAACACTAGAAGCAATTCTAGTTGTCAATGAGTTTCCAGATATCTTTCTAGATGACCTTCCAGGATTACCTCCCGACAGAGAAATTGAATTTGCAATTGGTTTAGCCCCTGGAACAGAACTAGTTTCTAAAGCTCCGTACCGGATGGCACTAGTGGAGATGAAGGAGTTGGCAACTCAGTTACAAGATCTTTTGGAGAAAGGATTTATAAGACCCAGTGTATCCCCGTGGGGCGCACTAGTGCTGTTTGTCAAGAAAAAAGATGGGAGTATGCGACTGTGTATTGACTATCGGGAACTGAATAAGCTGACCATTAAGAACAAGTACCCGTTACCAAGGATCGATGATTTGTTTGACCAATTGAGGGGCGTTGTATGGTTTTCTAAGATAGATTTAAGATTCAGATATCATCAACTGAATATCAAGCCAGAAGACATTTCGAAGACCGCATTCAGAACCAGATATGGGTATTATGAGTTCCTAGTGATGGCATTTGGATTAACCAATGCACCAGCAGCTTTCATGGATCTGATGAATCGAGTATTCAAGAAGTATTTGGATAAGTTAGTGATGGTATTTATAGACGACATTCTGATCTATTCCAAGATAGAAGAAGAGCACGCAGAGCACTTGAGGATAGTTCCGGAGATACTGCGACAGGAGAAATTGTACGCAAAGTTTTTCAAGTGTGAATTTTGGTTAGAAGAAGTACGATTTCTTGGGCTCGTGATTAAAAATAAAGGAGTGGAAGTGGATCCAGCAAAGATTGAAGCCACAATCAACTGGGATAGACCAAAGACACCAACAGAAGTAAGAAGTTTCATGAGATTAGCAGGTTACTATAGAAGATTCGTCCAAGATTTTGTAAAGATAGCTACGCCGTTGACAAAGCTCACCAGGAAGAACCAGAAATTTGAATGGGACGAGAAGTGCGAGGAGAGTTTCCAAGAATTAAAGAATAGATTAGTATCTTCTCCAGTGCTAGTCTTTCCAGATGAACAAGGAAATTTTGTGATCTACAGTGACGCGTCATACAAAGGATTGGGATGTGTTTTGATGTAGCACGATAAGGTGATAACCTACGCTTCAAGAAAGTTGAAACCACATGAAGAGAAGTATCCACATGATCTTGAATTGGCAGCTATAGTGTTTATATTGAAGATATGGAGGCACTATCTTTACGGAGAAAAGTGCGAGATCTACACGGACCACAAGAGTTTGAAGTATATCTTTACCCAGAAGGAATTGAACATTAGGCAAAGAAGATGGCTAAAATTGATCAAGGACTACGACTATACCATCAACTATCATCCAGGAAAAGCAAATATGGTGGCTGATGCCCTGAGTCGAAAGAAAAGGTTAAACATGATTATTTCATCCGAGGAATTGATCAAGGAGTTTGAGAAGCTTGAAATAGAGGTCAGTATCCCAAATATGTCTACAGAGGTGTTATGTGCAATGTCTTTTCAACCAGAACTATTAGAGAAGATAAGAAGATGTCAAGAAGAAGTAATGAGCCACGAACGAGATAGTTTGACAGGAGAAGAGATAGGGAGTCAAAAGGATGATAAAGGGATATTAAGATTTTCTTCCAGAATATGGATACCCAACGTAGCCGAGCTAAAAGATGAAATTCTTCGAGACGCTCACAACTCCAGATACTCAATTTATCCCGGGAGTACTAAGATGTACAGAGACTTAAGAGAAAACTTTTGGTGGCCAAGCATGAAGAAGGAAATTACAGAATGGGTAAGTAAGTGTTACACTTGCCAGCGAGTCAAAGCGGAACATCAAAAGCCCAGTGGACTGATACAACAATTGGACATTCCAGAATGGAAGTGGGAGCATATAGCGATGGATTTCGTAGTTGGATTACCAAGAACCAAGTCAATTCATGATGCTATTTAGATTATTATTGACAGATTGACGAAGTCAGCGCATTTTCTTCCTATCAATGAGAGATTTTCAATGGATAAATTAGTTCGGTTATATCTTAAGGAAATTGTGACCCGACATGAAGTTCCAGTATCCATAGTTTCAGATAGAGATCCTCGATTTAATTCAAGATTTTGGAGAAGTTTTCAAGATTATCTCGGAACGAAGCTGAACATGAGTACCGCATATCATCCGCAGACAAACGGTCAAAGTGAAAGGATGATTCAGACTATAGAAGATATGCTAAGGGTATGTGCTCTATATTTTGAGGGAAGTTGGGACGAACATTTACCATTGATTGAATTCTCCTACAACAACAGTTATCATGCCAGTATTGGAATGCCGCCTTACGAAGCCTTGTACGGGAGAAGATGCAGATCTCCAATATGTTGGGAAGAAGTTGGTGAGAGAAAGATTTTGGGTCCAGGAATTGATCCAGCAAACGAAAGAGAAAGTAGAACTCATTCAGAAATGATTAGTGGCAGCTCAAGACCGTCAACGCAAATATACTGATCCTACCAGAAAAGATATAAAATTTGAAGTTGGTGAAGCAGTGCTATTGAAGGTTTCCCCTTGGAAGGGTTTATCAATATTTGGGAAGAAAGGAAAGCTGAGTCCGCGTTATGTTGACCTTTTGAGATTTTGAAGTATGTGGGAAAGATTGCTTACGAGTTGGAATTACCACCTCACATGCAGCATATTCATAATGTGTTCCATATGTCGATGTTGAAGCGTTATTTTCCTGATTCGAATCATGTGATAGAATACGAGCCAATCGAGATTCAGCTAGACTTATCTTTTGTAGAGCGACCAGTGCAGATT
This sequence comes from Apium graveolens, assembly GCF_009905375.1. Taxonomy (NCBI): domain Eukaryota; kingdom Viridiplantae; phylum Streptophyta; class Magnoliopsida; order Apiales; family Apiaceae; genus Apium; species Apium graveolens. The sequence goes on along the minus strand of NC_133650.1, from coordinate 97,613,064 downwards.
TTAGATAAGAAGGAAAGAGTGCTTAGGAATAAGTCTGTCTCTTTAGTGCGAGTCTTGTGGAGGAATCCCAGGGTTGAAGAGTCGACTTAGGAGTTGGAAAGCGAAATGCGATCCAAGTATCCTCACTTGTTTTCCTAGGGTGATTCTGAGGACAGAATCCTGTTAAGGGGGGAAGGATGTAGTATCCGGGAAAATTATATGAATATTATATGTTAAATAAATAAATATTATGTGTTTTATAAATTTAAAGTGATTGTTGTCATGATATTAGATGTTATAGTTGTTATGTGTGTTTCCGTGCGGGCCAGAAAATTTTTCGAGTAATTGTTATATGTTTAAACTACAATTATATGAATCTATCTGCAATCGGGACACGTGTTTATTAGCGTCTTTATTAAGGTACTCGCTTTATTTCATTTTATGCGCGTTTGAATGTATTCTAGGTGTTTTCGGGATTTTCTGGTAATTTAGGAGTCGTTCCTGTTTTTCAAAAATCAACGGACCGGGACCCCACCGGGACGTTAAAGTCCACAAAATTCATATTTTTATAAAATTATTCATATTTCAAATACCAGTATCTTTGCATTTTTGAATTATTCACAATTTTTGGGGAATTTTGACACTAATTTTATATTTTATCATTTTTAAAAATTATTCCCCGTAATTATTATTTTGAGGCCTATTTATTTTTATTATGGGATAAAAACACCCTTAATTTATTTTAGGGTATTAATTTTTACACTAATATAAATAGCTGAACAGATTATTTTATTCATTTTTATTTTTATAAAAATTCAGAAAAATAGAATTAACTCAAGAACAAGGTTTTGGGGGTGGAATTTCTTCTTGAACATAAACCGAGTGATTCCAGGAGCTATACTAATCCTTTATTGACGTTCTATATACCGATTTGAAGCCCTTGAGAAGGCCGATCTTTTGGTACCAGAATCATTGATTAAGGTTGATTATTCAACTATTTCGATTTTTCCATTTTATTAGTTAAATTCGGTTTTGATTATCGAAGAATGGTTTGATGATTCTGATATTACAAATAGCTTTAAATGATGATTTCCAGTCGATTTGATTATAAATTTGTGTTGTTTGATTCCCGGAATGTTAAAGTTGAAGTTCATGTTTTTCTTATTTTTGAATTCAAATTTTTGGATTGTTAAGGGATTGTTGATTGATTGTGAGACCCTAAATAGATTATAAAGTTTATGGGCTTCATTTTGATAGTTAAAACGTGAATTATGGTTGAGAATTGCCCGAGTTAGATCCTTCGCCGGAAAAGATGAACTCGGGGTTGTGTTATGCCAGAATCTGTGTTGTAGTCCTGTTTTGTTCGTGTTCTGGTTACCAGGAGAGTTCAGGTAGATTAGGAAATGAGTTCGGGGATGAAGGGTAGTGAAAGCAGGCAGAGGGACTTCGTTTTTGGTCTAGCCGGAATCGTCCCCGGTTGCCGGAAACTTCGTCGGTTTCTGGGAAACCCAGAAACCCGGCGGGTTGTTCTTGGCAACCCGAGGTTATTCTTGGCGACCTATTTAATTTCTGTCCCGACCCGGTTTCGATTCTGTTCCCCCAATGTTAAATTCTGAAATACTGTTTGTGACATTCTCTTTTCCCAGAAACCCGGCGGGTTGTTCTTGGCGACCCATTTAATTTCTGTCCCAACCCGGTTTCGATTCTGTTCCTCCAATGTTAAATTCTGAAATACTGTTTGTGACATTCTCTTTTTATTTTTAATTCAAAATTCATTTTTGTTTTACTAAAAAACATTTATTTACTTTCAAAAATCATTTATTTATTATCTTAAATTCTAAAAAAAAATTCCTTAATTATCTTAAATTCCTAAAATCATTTTCTTTTATTATTTTCAAAAAAATTTAATATTATTTAATTAGTTATAATTTATCTTAGTTAATTATTTATGAGTTTAATTAATTGATTAATTCATTTAATCAATTAATTTTATTTATAAATAGTTAAATGAATATAAATTATTTATAATTAATTCAAATAATTACTAAAAATTATTTTTAAACTTTTAAAAATTATATTTTGGTTTTTAAAAGTCAATTAATATTATTATTAATTGATTTAATTCTATTTATTTCTTATTTTATTCATAATAATTAAACCGTTCGTCCGTTTAATACGAAAAGAACGCGTATAGACTCGGAAAATTATTACGCTTTCAATAAATACTTTTGAGACCTAATTTATTTTGTATTGCAATGACATTTGATTTATGTATCAGTTTGAGTCGGTATCTTATCGGTAAATATTATTAGTGACACGAATTTAATTCTGAATGTAATGAAACCTATATTTTGACAACCTGACTTATGTGTTACATGGAATATGAGATTATATGATATATAAATGACATGATTACGTGTTACGTGATATACATCTTATCTGTTTACAGTTTTAAAATGCCATGATTAGTTATAAACGATCGGTAGATGTCAAGACATTTAGTTACGTCCATTGAGTTTGGTTCTGTAAGTTAAGATAGTCCTTTTGTTTATAGAATCGAGTAGCAAAGAGTACAGTCAAGTGTTAGACGGAGATAGTGAAGGGTTTTTAGCACATAAACGCAGCGAAAACGTAAATTTAAATCTTAAAAAAAACTGAAACCCTCCGTAGGATCCATGCAAAAAATAATATTTAATTCGTAGTTCAGTATATTTACCTTAAGAAGCTTTACGTTAATGGAAAGATGGAGGTCTTTAATGGCGATCCAAAAACGATGAACGGAGATCCTTAGCAGCTGCTCCTCAAGTGTGAAGCACTCCACCGGTATCCACCAAGAAAACGATGTAATGAAGGAGGAGAAGATGGAGAGAATTAGGGTTTTGTAAATCTTTTTGGTTGAGGCAAAAATAGGGTCTATAATAGTATATTTAAAGGCAAAATTTTCAGCTGAAAATTTTCTCATAAAATATTATTATTATTAACCCTTTATTATTCTCACTAATAATTAAAACACCTTTTAGTTATTAATCCTTTTTCTAAACTCTTTAGAAATAATTCTCTCACTTGATTTAATTTTCAAAAATTAAATTCTTAATTAATAATATTAAGAACCTTTTCTTAATTAATTTATAATTAATTAAATCTCATTTAATCAATTATTAAATTTTCCAATTAATTATTTATTTCATAAATAAATAATTATCAGCCATTATTAATTAATTCCTCCACCATTAAATCATTCTCTTTAATGGTGTGACCATGTAGGTTCAATATTAAGCCGGTAGTAGAAATAAATAATAATAAAACTATTTTATCATTATTTATATAAATTCTCTAATTCATTAAATATGATTAATTAATTAATCATATTTATTCTACATCGTGAGGGATACTTCTCAGCATATCGCGACTATCCGGATAATACGAATTCACTGCTTAGAATACCAAGAACCTATTCAGTGAGTAGTTACCGTACAATTAATTCCTTCTACCCTGCAATGTCACGATTAAATACAAGACATGAAACTTGTGTCAAACCTATCTTATTTAATCACTTGCTTTCCCATTCTCTATGCTTAGTTCTATTTAATGTAAATTAGAAACTCCTTTCTAATTTCATTCACTCTGGCCAGAGATTCTTGAACTAACATAAGTGGATCAGCATTGAACATTCTCTTCCTACACTGGAAGGGGTAGATCTTTTATTGATCATACACTATCTTCGTGTACAAATTCCTATACCCAGTAGAGCCCTTATAATTGTCCCTTGAGACTAAGAACTAAACCAAAGCATAGTTCAGTGTACACAAGATGACTATGATGACCTCAAGTCTAAGGATACTTGTACAACTATCACTATGTGAACAACTGCTGACACGTGAGTAAACTCCATCAGTTGTTCAGCTGTGTGAGTCATATTTAGTGAACTTATTCTATAATAAGCACCTACATACTAGCTATAGTATCACCACACAAATGTCTATGAGAACAGACATCCTTCATAATGAAGCAAGCATAGTATGTACCAATCTTTGCGGATTATTAATTACCAGTTAGTAATCCTATGACTACGAACTATTTAAGTTTAGAGTTATCATCTTTTAGGTCTCATTATTATGATCTCATCACAATCCATAAAAAGCTTTACTCTAAACTGTGGTATATCTTATTTAAACATTTAAATGGATAGAGCCCGCAATAAAAACAAAACAAGTCTTTTATTAATATCAATGAAATCAAAACAGATTACATAAAAGTTATTCATAAATCCTCATACATGATTGGACTTTGGACATATCTCTTTCAATCTCCTACTTGTACTAAAGCTAATCACTCTGGTATCTAATACCCATCTTGTCTTTATGATGATCAAAGTGACTCTGAGAAAGCGGCTTTGTGAGTGGGTCTGCTATGTTGTTATGTGTGTCAATTCTCTCGACGTTGACATCTCCTCTATTTTCAACTCAGATTCACCACCAAAAACAAGAAAACTGTCCTGAGTCCTTCGCAAGTACTTAAGGATGTTTTTCACTGCTTTCTAGTGGTCTTCGCCTGGATTGGACTGATATCTGCTCATCACACTAATTGAATAAGCAACATCAGGCCTTGTACACAACATCGCGTATATGATAGATCCTATTGCTGAAGCATAAGGAATCTTACTCATACGCTCTCTTTCCTCAGGTGTCTTAGGAGACATTTTTTCGAAAAGGGACACTCCATGGCTCATCGGTATGAGACCTCTTTTGGAGTTTTCCATGCTAAACCTTTTAAGCACTTTCTGGATGTATGTACCCTGGGTAAGACCTATCATTCTTCTAGATCTATCTCTATAGATCTTCATACCGAGAATGTAGGATGCTTCTCCCAAGTCCTTCATGGTGAAGTTCTTTGATAGCCATACTTTGACTGATTGTAGCATCAGTATATCATTTCTATAAGAAGTATGTCATCCACATATAATACAAGAAATGTTACCGCGCTCCCACTAACCTTCTTGCAGACACATGGTTCATCTATGTTTTTGATAAAACCAAACTCTTTGATTGTCTCATCAAAACGGATGTTCCATCTACGAGAAGCTTGCCTTAAACCATATATGGTTCACAGCAGCTTACACACTAGGTTTCATTTCCCTTTGAAAGAAAACCCTCTGGCTTGTCATATACACTTCCTCCTCAAGTTCCCCATTGAGGAAGGTTGTTTTCACGTCCATTTGTCAGATCTCATAGTCATAGTAAGCAGCAATCGCAAGCAAAATCTGAATTGATTTTAACAGGGCTACAGGCGAAAAAATTTCATCAAAGTCAATCCCTTGCCTTTGTTTGAATCCTTTTGCCACGAGCCTGGCCTTATAGGTCTCCACCTGGCCATCTGCTCCAATCTTTCTCTTGTATACCCACTTGCACCCAATAGGCTTAACACCTTCAGGCGCCTCAACCAGAGTCCATACTTGGTTGGTATACATAGATTCCATTTCGGATTTCATGGCACTATGCCATTTCTCTGAGTCAACACTACTCATAGCCTCATTATAGGTCACAGGGTCGTCATCATCAATGATTGACAACTCATTGCCATTCTCAATGACAAGGCCATAATACCTCTCAGGTTGGCGAGACACTCTCCCTGTCCTACGAATAGGCTGTTCCACAGAAGGTTGTTCAATCTGAACAGGTGTTTCCACTTGATCCGTAGTAGTTTGTGCTTCTTGAACTTCATCAAGTTCAATTTTTCTCCCACTGTTTCCTTTAAGGATAAACTCCTTTTCCAAGAAGGTAGCATGTCTGGAGACAAACACCCGATGATCGGTGTAAAAGTAATACCCCAAAGTCTCTTTAGGATATCCCACAAAATTACATTTTACGGATCGAGATTCCAGCTTATCTGGGTCAACTTTCTTGACATAAGTTGGACATCCCCAAATCTTAACGTGTTTAAGACTCGGTTTCCTTTCTTTCCATATCTCATATGGTGTTTGAGGAACAGATTTGGAAGGCACCTTATTCAGTAAATATGCTGAGGTTTCCAATGCATAACCCCATAGGAATACTGGAAGATTCGCATAGCTCATCATGGACCGAACCATGTCTAACAAAGTTCGATTTCTCCTTTCAGATACCCCATTCAACTGTGGAGTATATGGAGGAGTCCACTAGGAGACTATACCATTTTCTTTGAGATAATCTAGAAACTCTCCATTCAAGTATTCACCACCTCGATCTGATCGAAGAGTTATAATACTGTGTTTGGTTTTTTTCTCCACTTCATGTTTATATTCTTTGAACTTTTCAAAGGCTTCAGACTTGTGTTTCATCAAATACACATATCCGAATCTAGATCTATCATCTATGAAAGTAATGAAGTATGAAAATCCACCCATGGCTTGCGTAGACATTGGTCCACATACATATGTGTATACCAATCCTAGCAAATCTGCAGCCCTCTCTCCATGTCCACTAAATGGAGATTTGGTCATTTTACCCAATAGACAAGACTCACATGTAGGATATGATTCAAAATCAAAGGGGTCAAGTAACCCTTCCTTATACAATGTACGCAGTCTATTTTCACTAATATGACCTAGCCTATAGTGCCATAAATGGGTCAGATTTTCATCATCTCATTTTCTTTTATTAGTTTGTTCAATCTGAAGTAAATCATGCTCTACGTCACATACATACAGACCATTATTTAAAATGCCACGTCCAAAAAGAACATTATCTCTAAGGATAAAACATTCATTATTCATAATAATAAATGAAAAATCATCCACATCTAACATAGGAATAGAAACAATATTCCTCACAATAGAGGGAACGTAATAACAATTATTCAAAATAATAGTCTTGCCCGTAGGCATATGTAAACTAAATGATCCTACAGATATGGTCGCAACCCTTGCTCCATTGCCCATACGTAGAATCACCTCATCTTTTTCAAGAGTCCTACTTCCCTTTAGTCTTTGCAACGAATTGCAAATATGAGAACCACAGGCGGTATCTAATACCCAAGTAGAAATTTGACCTAGTAACATATTAACTTCGATCATGAACATGCCTGAATCAGAAGCGGTAGTCTTACTACCCTTCTTCTTCTTTAATTCTGCAAGGTAAACCTTACAGTTCCTCTTCCAGTGCCCCAACTTGTTACAGTGAAAACAAACAGCTAAATTAGGACCAGTCAACTTGTGACTAGTATGCTTCGGAGTGATAGTGCAGAAGACATGACGAATATAGTAAATCTGTAAATGATAAACACATAACAACATTTAGCAAATATTTAATTTCATTTCAAAACACTATATGAATCGGGTCTTTATTCATAAGTGTCTCCCACTAGTTTATCTAATTTTTTCAACCCCCTAAGTGAAAATTAAGCATTCATAATGCTAGTGGGAATAGGGATCCTACATTCCATCACACAACCTCGGCTGTGGCACGAAACGTCATGTGCTGTTCAATAGGCAGACAACTCTTGTCAATTACATCTTATGTTATTCCCTAATATAACTTTAGCCTCTTGAATAATTGAGTCACGGCTGTGGCACGACAAACTCAATATTCTAAGTCAAGTATAACCCAATATTTCGTACAATTGAATCAGTCTCTAACGGCTCACGACTGTGGCACGTACCGACCTTTAGATTCTAATTCAATATACATATCTCTATGTAATAGACAAGTATTTCTTATTTCGAAATCAAAGCCCTCGGTTGTAGCACGAAACGACAATGATTAAAAAATAAGAACTACTTTCTACCATATTGAAAGGCTTTGACCGACACAAGCACGTTGTGTCATTGGCCAATTACTACTTGATATTATTTAATTTTAGAGGGATTATATTACGTTACAATCATAATCATATTATAAAGAGATTCTTCCTTTTAAATTAAATATTTCAAATCAATAATCGATAATCAGATGATTCCCAGATCGGGTGGAGCATTGTCAAGAGGCGTCACTTAATAACCCTTTCTTACAGATAGAAATCTGTTGTTGACAGAATCATCCTTTCTCTCAATACTGAAAATTTCATATTCAATTACGTGTTTCATAAACACAAGAATCTCATGATTGTATTCATAATATTATTGTTAAGGCAAGAAACGATTCCTATTCTAGATTTTCTAGAGCACGCCTTATATTGATTTAAGTTCACCTAAATCTATTATCGCATGGTAAACATAGGCATATATCTCATATATAAAATTAAATAAACAAGTTAATGTAAAGTGCAATAAAGTAAATGTGTTTGGTTATGGCCCCATCATATGTGATCTTTATCAAGCTCATGATAAAGATCAAGGTCAATCTAATATGGTGATGTAAATAAATACAACTACTTATTACATAAGTCTTCTTGAGTCTTCAATTACATTACATGATTGAAAGTAAAACTAATCTAATGAACTTACAAGAATAACTCGAGTTACATTCGAGATTTATGATTACAAAGATTGACGACATGCAAGTCGTATTTAAAACCAAAACCAAAACCATTACACTAAGGTCGAAAGGCCATAACCATCCACCATGCTCATACAACACATAAAAGCATGTTAAAACACATAATCTGATCTTAACATATCATATTATCCATGATCTAATCATAAAAAGAAAATATGACAAAAATCAGAAAAATCAGAATCAAATCAGAAAAACAAGAGTCACTGTTTACGGGTAGTAAACGATGTCAAACACCTTACAGATGAGTCGTTGATAGCATTAGCTATCAGTTTTGTTCAGAAGCTCGTTTACCTATGGAATATGGTATTCGTTTGCATAAATCGGACACCATACCCAGATTTCAGCAAATCTGTAGCAGCCAATTCAGAATCCGTATCTAATATGATTCTCATAATTAGAACAAACATAAATCATGTATATATCAGTATATATACAGATTACATAATCATCTTATGATTATAAAACTCACATGAATATCATATATTCAAAACCATACATATATAAGCATATTATATCAACATCAAATCATGGCGAATCACGTACATGCTCATATATTGAAAACAGTTAAACACATAAATGAATTAAAAACTTTTCGCAAGTAGCTCTGATTCCATTGAAGGGTTTTTAGCACATAAACGCAGCGAAAACGTAAATTTAAATCTTAAAAAAAAAACCGAAACACTCCGCAGGATCCATGCGAAAAATAATATTTAATTCGTAGTTCAGTATGTTTACCTTAAGAAGCTTTATGTTAATGGAAAGATGGAGGTCTTTAATGGCGATCCAAAAACGATGAACGGAGATCCTTAGCAGCTGCTCCTCAAGTGTGAAGCACTCCACCGGTATCACCAAGAAAACGATATAATGAAGGAGGAGGAGATGGAGGGAATTAGGGTTTTGTAAATCTTTTTGGTTGAGGCAAAAATAGGGTCTATAATAGTATATTTATAGGCAAAATTTTCAGCTGAAAATTTTCCCATAAAATATTATTATTATTAACCCTTTATTATTCTCACTAATAATTAAAACACCTTTGAATTATTAATCCTTTTTATAAACTCTTTAGAAATAATTCTCTCACTTGATTTAATTTCCAAAAATTAAATTCTTAATTAATAATAGTAGGAACCATTTCTTAATTAATTTATAATCAATTAAATCTCATTTAATCAATTATTAAATTTTCCAATTAATTATTTATTTCATAAATAAATAATTATCAGCCATTATTAATTAATTCCTCCACCATTAAATCATTCTCTTTAATGGTATGACCATGTAGGTTCAATATTAAGCCGGTAGTAGAAATAAATAATAATAAAACTATTTTATCATTATTTATATAAATTCTCTAATTCATTAAATATGATTAATTAATTCATCATATTTATTCTACATCGTGAGGGATACTTCTCAGCATATCGCGACTATCCGGATAATACGAATTCACTTCTTAGAATACCAAGAACCTATTCAGTGAGTAGTTACCGTACAATTAATTCCTTCTACCCTGCAATGTCACGATTAAGTACAAGGCATGGAACTTGTGTCAAGCCTATCTTATTTAATCACTTGCTTTCCCATTCTCTATGCTTAGTTCTATTTAATGTAAATTAGAAACTCCTTTCTAATTTCATTCACTCTGGCCAGAGATTCCTGAACTAACATTAGTGGATCAGCATTGAACATTCTCTTCCTACACTGGAAGGGGTAAATCCTTTATTGATCATACACTATCTTCGTGTACAAATTCCTATACCCAGTAGAGCCCTTATAATTGTCCCTTGAGACTAAGAACTAAACCAAAGCATAGTTTAGTGTACACAAGATGACTATGATGACCTCAAGTCTAAGGATACTTGTACAACTATCACTATGTGAACAACTGCTGACAAGTGAGTGAACTCCATTAGTTGTTCAGCTGTGTGAGTCATGTTCAGTGAACTTATTCTATAATAAGCACCTACATACTAACTATAGTGTCACCACACAAATGTCTATGAGAACAGACATCCTTCATAATGAAGCAAGCATAGTATATACCGATCTTTGCGGATTATTAATTACTAGTTAGTAATCCTACGACCAGGAACTATTTAAGTTTAGAGTTATCATCTTTTAGGTCTCATTATTATGATCTCATCACAATCCATAAAAAGCTTTACTCTAAACTGTGGTATATCTTATTTAAACATTTATATAGATAGAGGCCGCAATAAAAACAAAATAAGTCTTTTATTAATATCAATGAAATCAAAACAGATTACATAAAAGTTATTCCTAAATCCTCATACATGATTGGACTTAGGACATATCTCTTTCAGATAGTAGCCAACAGCTATAAACAGAGTTATAGTAATAGGTTATCAAGCATACCAGGCAAGTATTCTTCCCTATTCTAAATTCAGAATAGCTTATTATTTTACATATTCAGAATATAAGAGCTGTTTATAAATACTCTGATAGCGCATCGAATATCAGTACTCCTATGTTTATTGACATTCTCTTATTCTAGTAATCATTCTACTAGAACCAATCTTTCGATTCGATAGATAGTGAATAACTACACTATCCAGCTATACTCTATATAGTAAAACTTTGAGTTGAGATTAGTGAATGACTAATTTTTCTGGTTATTTCGCCATCAGTTGTTGAGATAACTTCGGACCATGTGACATGGGGAGTTGAATAGATAAGGATGTCATTGATCCGACTCCTTTAATTAAAAATTGTTTTGTGAATTGATTATTGGTTAGCGTAAGAGGCCGAGGCACCGGTCCACGTGAGTTACTATACGAAAGTGTAATATCTTGCTAGGCGAGTATATGCCTTTTTATGGATATCCAATAGGTATGATATGGCTGCGGGATATCGATACCTATATTTTCGGTATGGTTGCGGGATACCGGTGCTGTTTTATGACTGATCATCAGGAGCAGTACAGTGCATAATTTTGTTTGATTAAAATGTCGCTTAAACTTTAAAGTTTATATCAGCTTTGATTTTTACTCAGATATTGTTATTGTTGTTCACTTACAAACTTCATATCACTTGCTGAGCATCTCTTCGCTCATACTTGTTTATTAATCTAATCTTTCAGCTAAGCCAGAGCAGGCTTGAGTTCCAGGTTTGATCAGAAGTTAAGTGCTTGTAGATAGTTTG